>NW_026850873.1:0-17088 GCF_030913465.1 Colletotrichum navitas
CTTAAAAAGTAAAATATAAACTTAACCTACTAAGGGTTTTCTAAAAAGACCTATTTTTTTAAAAAAATATAAGCCTTATTAGTCTCTTTTATTATATACTAGGTCTTTGTATTACTATTAAGTACTATATAGTAATTAGAGTTCTAAAAAAAAATACAAGGTTTCTATACAAGTGTTAAGACCTTTATAGTGTAGTAAAAAAGTATTAGTAATTATATAGGCTTATATAAGCTATATAAAAATAAAGTAAAATAAGGTTTAGATAAAGCTTTTTTTTCTTAATTTATTAATATTTTTATTTCCTTTAGAGGAAATAGCCCTGCTTTTCTATTCTAGTTTTAAGAAATCTATTTTTAGTATAAGCACTAATATATATTATATAGTGCTAGGCAAAAAATACAATACAAATACAAGTTGTATTTACTAGTATATCTTAGTATATAATTACTAAAAATAGAAACTATACTAGATAACCCTTGTAATAATTTTAAGATCTATAATATATATTAATTATATAATTTAATATTTATAACTTAGTCTAAAAAGCCTTGTATTTTAAGAAAAATATAAATTCTATATAAAATACACTTTTAAATCTCTAATAGTAATACTTTTTTTATTTTTTAGTTTTAACCTTAGTATTACTTTTACTATTTTTATCTTTATTCTTACTTTAAACTTTATTATAGCTACTTTACTATTTCCCTAATTCTTTTAAATTTTACTTTTTAGTATAAACTAACAAGTCTAAAAACCTTTTTAAAGTATTAGTAAAATATTAAATATTAATAACTTAAGAGTAATTTCTTAAGGCTACTAGTAAAATATTTTATTACCTTTATAGTATATTATACTATTATATATATAGTATTACCCTCCTTATAAGTATAAAGTTAAAAATTATAAGATTCTTTTTATAGACTACTAATTCTCTAGAAAGTACTACTACTAAAACTAGTAATATAGTATTATTACTTTACTTTACTAGTAAGTATAACTACTATTACCTAATATTCTTTATTAACCTTATAGTAAAGTAAAGTATTACTCTTAATCTAGCTACTTAACTAAGTCTTAAAGAATCTAGTATAAGAGAGTTTATTTTAAGGCTTTATATTAAGAATTAAGTAAAAGTAAGTCTTTTTTTCTTATATTCTTAGACCTCTCCTAGTGCTTTTTATAGTACTCTAATTACTATATTCTTTACTTAAGTATCTTTATAGCTAATAATACTTATAATAAAGTATAAAGTATATATAAATAAACTAATATCTAAGTAATTAGTATATTTATAATTTAGAGAATTAATATAAGTACTTATGACTTTTACTTTTTTATTTTTCATTATTTTAATAAGCTACTTTATAGTATAGCTAATTCTATTTATTAGTAACTATTTAAAAGATATATTAGTAATTAACTTACTTTCTTTATACTATAGTTACTACTAAAGTAGCTATAGTATTTATTAAAAGCCTTAGTTATAATGAAGTAAAGTATAAAACCTTTTAGTATATAGCTTAAGTAAAAAAGTAAAAGTAAAAATAAAGTATTAGGTATCTTAAGCCTAGTAAGAACCTATCTATTTAAATATAGTTAGTATAAACTTTTATTAATAAGTAATATTTAGCTAGGCTAGTATAAAAGTAATAAAGTAAAATAATAATAATTATATATAGTAGTACTACTTAGTACTAGTCTTTTTTCTAAGAGGACTATAGTTAACTATTAGTATTATTTATATAATATCTATAAAATACTTTAAGTAATATAATCTTTAATTAAACTACTATAAAAGTAAACTATTAGCCTAAATAGACTAGCTAGGCTAAGTACTATTTTTAACTAAGGCTAACTAATAAAAGATCTATATATAGGATATTTAGTTAAAAATAGACAATAGGTAACCTATACCCCCTAAGCCCTTTACTAAAGTATAAGGTAAATAAAACCTATATAAGTAAGCCTTAGAAACTAACTAATAAAGCTTAATTAATATAGTAATAAAGCCTTAGATAAATCCTAAATATAATTAAGCCTAAATATTTATAAGTTACCTAAAGCTACTAAGAAAAAAGAAATATATAAGTATAAATATAGTAAACCTATAGGAGTTAAGAATTATCTAGAGATAGTAAAGAAAGACTAGTTAAAAAGACAAGAGAATATATAATATATATAACAATACTATTACTAGTATATATTAGTAAATTATAATATAGCTAGAATAAAAATAAAAGGCTTAGTGCTAGTATAGGTAGTTATAATATAAATAGTACTAGTTTCTCTAAGGTTAACTAATTACCTTTGTTTTATTTATAGTAGTATCTTTATTATTACCTAATACTATATACTTTAGTAGTAAGTTACTTAGTAAAAGATAGTTATAGCCTTATAGGTTAAAGAATAACCTATAGTAGTTATAAAGGAGGTTAATTATCTTTATATTACTACTATATAAGTGTTATACTAGGCTAAGAAAACCTTTTTATACTTTAACCTCTTACAGTAAAGGGTATAACCTTTTATTTTTAGTACTAGCTTATTAACTTAAGAGTATTATATAGTAGTTATATAAGAGGTTAATTATTTTATTATTACTACTATATAAGTCTTAGTATAAGTTATTAAAATCTTACTATATCTAGGTTTATTTACACTTTATACTATTTCCTTTAATCTTTAAGACTATCTATTACTTAGGTTATACCTTATAGTAGTTATAGAGGAGGTTAACTATCCCTGTATTACTACTATAAGACCTCTTGTTTAAGCCTAGTCTTTACCTAAAGGCTATATATTTAGTCTAAGATATTTATCTTAAAATAAAATAAATTTATTATACTAAAAGAAATATAAAGTACTTTCTTTTTTAACTTATAAAAGATTATACTATATACTATTTACTTTAATTATATTACTATTAAAATTACACTATTTAGCCTAATAAGATATAACTAGTATAATATTATATAGTAAATTAGGATATATAGAAAACCTAGGTTACTAGCCCTCCTAATATAAGGAAAAGACTAAGACTTAGGTTACCTTAATTTTAGTTTAATTACTAGCTTAATATCTAATATAAGTACTATAGTTTATTTTTATTAGGCTATAGATAAATATATAGCCTATAGGCTAGTAAACTATAAGTCCTTAAGAGAATTTAAATATTTATATAAGGTTACCTTAAATAAATATTACCTTTATTTAAAATACTACTATATATACTATATAGGATATAATATATATTATAAACTTTACTTATAGTAAAAACTAGCCTATAGGCTAAAAGTCTTTATTATAGCTACTACTAGTAGCTATTATAGTATACTTATAAGACTATATTATTACTAATATATATATTAACCTAGCTATATAGTTATAGTCTATAAATAGAACTATCTAGTATAAGGCCTTAATATATTAAACTACTAAGGAATATAGATATCTTTAAAGGCCTATAGCTATTATAGTGCCTTAATACTAAGCTAAGCTTAAAGGTACCTAATCTAGGATTTAGTACTATAAAAAGTAGTTCTAATACTATAGTTATAGCTATTTAGTGTTTATATATAGCTATCTTTATCTAGTATAAGGCTTAATATAAGGAATAATAAGGAAATATAGATATTTTTAAAGGCCTATATCTATTATAGTACTTTAATACTAAGCTAAGCTTAAAGACACTTAATTTAGGATTAATACTATAAAGAGTAGTTCTAATACTATAGTTATAGCTATTTAGTATTTACTTATAGTTATCTTTATCTAGTGTAAGGCCTTAATATAAGGAATAATAAGGAAATATAGATATCTTTAAAGGCCTATAGCTATTATAGTACCTTAATACTAAGCTAAGCTTAAAAGTACTTAATCTAGGATTTAGTACTATAAAAAGTAGTTCTAATATAATAGTTATAGCTATTTAGTATTTATCTATAGTTATCTTTATCTAGTATAAGGCTTAATATAAAGAATAATAAAGAAATATAAATATTTTTAAGAGCCTATAGTTATTATAGTACTTTAATACTAAGCTAAGCTTAAAGGCACTTAATCTAGGATTTAGTACTATAAAGAGTAGTTTTAATACTATAATTATAGCTATTTAGTATTTACTTATAACTATTTTTACTTATTACTAAAAGTACCTTTTACTAAAGTATTATAAGGTATTATTAACCTAACTAGTAAAAATATTAGGCACTAGGCCTTTTATTATTACTAGGCTTCCTTAGGCTTATTAACTACTTAGGTAACTACTCTTCTAGAGGTACTAAAGCTCTTATAGTATATCTTTATAACTAAGAACTTAGGCCTTAAGGCTATTTAAAGTATACTAACTAAAAGTTAGGCTTTAGATAATAAAAGATAAGTAAATAGTTTTAAGAAGAGTATAATATAGCTAGAAGGCTACTATAAGAACTATAATAAACACTAAGAGGCTTTTACTATACTTTACTAAGACCTTTAACTACTAAAGTAAGTAATCTTTAGTATTATTAAAAGTAAATACCTTTAACTAAATACTATAATTTAGAAGTATTTAGCCTAGTATTATAGTTAGTATATAAGCTATAATATATATTATATAAAGCCTCTAAGTTATTATAGTATAGCTTAACTAGGCTATAAACCTTAGATTCTTTAAGACCTATAATATATATAGTACTTTAATACTAAGTAAGGCCTAAAGGTAACTAACTAAGGTTAAAGTACTATAAAGAGTAGTTCTTATACTAAAGTTATAGCTATTTAGTATTTACTTATAGTTATTTTTACTTATTACTAGTAATATATTTTATATAAGTATTACTAGGTGTTACTAACCTAACTAGTAGTAATAGTAAATATAAGGGCCTTATATTTATACTAGGCTTCTCTAGGCTTATAGACTACCTAGGTAACTACTTCTCTAGAAGTACTAAAGCTTTTATAGTATATTCTTATAACTAAAGAATACTACCTTTATAAGGCTATTTAAAGTATACTAACTAAACGTTAGGCATTAGATAATAAAAGATAAGTAAATAGTTTTAAGAAAAGTATAATATAGCTAAAAGGCTACTATAAGAGCTAAAAAGTATACTAAAAGACTTTTACTATACTTTACTAAGACCTTTAATTACTAAAGGAAGTAATCTTTAGTCTAGTTAAAAGTAATACTTTTAACTAAACACTATAATATAGAAGTATTTAGCCTAGTGCTATAGGTAGTCTAGTAGCTAAAGATAGCTATAGTCTATAGCCTTTAGACTTAGGTTATATAAAAAAGACTAGCCTCTTTATTATATTTATATATATTATTTAGCTAAAAACTAGCTAATATAATTATATCTTATATTACTTATACTAACTATATTTAGTTAAATATTACTACTATTTATTTTTAAAAACTATATATAAAGTAACCTTAAGATAATATAGTATAAAGTTATTTTAATAATAGCCCCCTAAGGTAATATTTTAGCTTTACTTTATACTAATAAAGTAATAAAGGACCTATATTATATCTAGGGTTAACCTAATACTTACTAGGGTAAATAAAAAAGTACTACTACTATTAAATATATATACCCCTTTATAGGCCCTCTAATATTTTTTTAGCTAAAACTTTACTTTACTAGGTTTTACCTTAAAAAATATTTCCTAAAAAAAAGATTAGTATAAGAAAATAAAAAAATTAACTTATAACTATATAAACCTTATCTAATTCTATATATAATAAAAAAGAAGTACCCTAGAAAAGAAAAGTTAAAAAACTAATAATAACGTTAAGTATTATATATATATAGTAATATATAGTGTATTTTATAGCTTTAAGTTAGCTAGTTATAGTAGTAAAGTTAGTATAATTATATTTACTAGGTTTATAAAGATATCTAGGTTTAAAGTTTAAAAAACTAGTAATAAGCTTTTTAAAGTAGCCTAACTAGATACCTATAGTCTAAGGAAGTTATTATAGGCTAAGGGGCCTTATAGAAAGTAAGTTTAACTGATCTCTAGTAGATTTAGTCTATTATATAGATTTATATAAGAAAAATAGAAACTAAAAGATATATAAATAAGGTTACTATAAATATACTTACTAAGTAAACTAATAGTAAAAAGAAGGCTATTAGGTAGCTTTAAATTATTAAGTTATACCTTTATAGGTTATATTTTTATTATACTAAGAAAGTTTTCTTTTATTAACTTAGGACCCTAAAGATATATACTTATTCTAAGGTACTTTTTTTTATTTCTAAGGTACCTTAGAAATAGCTAAAATAAATCTATCTATAGTAGGCTATTATACTAGGTTTCTTTTCTAGTATATAAGCTATATAATGCCTTATAATATATAGGAGTATCTAGACTATAGGTTACTTCTTTATAGCTAAAGTATATATTCTTTCTAAGGTATATCTTTTTTTCTTCTTAGGTATATATATAAAACCTTAAATATATTTCTCTATAGTAGGCTAATATACTAGGCTTTTTTACTATTCTATTAGCTATATAAGTAAAATATATATTCTTTATAGTATACCTAATATTTCTTTCTAGGGTACCTTATTTTCTTTTCTAAGGTACCTTTATATAACCTTAAATAAGTCTATCTATAGTAAGTTAATCTTATTAGTCCTTTTACTATTATATTAGTAGTATAAGGTTTTATAATATCTTAGAGTATTAAGACTATAGGCTACCTCCTTATAAGCAAGATATATATTCTTTATAGTATACCTAATATTTTTTCTAATGTACTTTATTTTCTTTTCTAAGGTACTTTATTTTTTTTAAAGTACTTTTATAAAACCTTAAATAAGTCTATCTATAGTAGGCTAATCTTATAGGCCTTTTTACTATTATATTAGTAGTATAAGGCTTTATAATACCTTAAAGTATTAGGACTATAGGCTATCTTCTTATAAGTAAAATATATATTCTTTCTACTATACTTAATATTCTTTTATAAGGTACTTTATTTTTTATTCTAAAGTACTTATATAAAACCTTAAATAAGTCTATTTATAGTAAGCTAATCTTATAAGTCTTTTTACTATTATATTAGTAGTATAAGCCTTTATAATACTTTAAAGTATTTAGACTATAGGCTACCTCTTTATAAGTAAAATATATATCTTTTATAGTATACTTAATACTTTTTTCTAAGGTACTTTATTTTTTATTCTAAGCTACTTATATAAAACCTTAAATAAGTCTATATATAGTAGACTAATCTTATAAGTCTTTTTATTATTATATTAGTAGTATAAAGCTTTATAATACCTTAGAGTATTAGGACTATAGGCTACCTCTTTAAAAGTAAAATATATATCTATTATAGTATACTTAATATTTCTTTCTAAGGTACTTTATTTCTCTTTTTAAGGTACTTTATTTTCTTTTCTAAGGTACTTTATTTCTTATTCTAGAGTACTTATATAAAACCTTAAATAAGTCTATATATAGTAGACTAATCTTATAAGTTCTTTTATTATTATATTAGTAGTATAAAGCTTTATAATACCTTAGAGTATTAAGACTATAGGCTATTTACTTATAAGTAAAATATATATATTTTTTTAGTATACTTAATATTTTTTTCTAAAGTACTTTATTTCTTATTCTAAGGTACCTTTATAAAAACTTAAATAAGTCTATCTATAGTAGGCTAATCTTATAGGTTCTTTTATTATTATATTAGTAGTATAAGGCTTTATAATACTCTAGAGTATTAAGACTATAGGCTACTTCTTTAAAAGTTAAATATATGCTTTTTTTTAGTATACCTAATATTCTTTTTTAAAGTACCTTATTTTTTATTCTAAGGTACTTATATAAAACCTTAGATAAGTTTATTTATAGTAGGCTAATTTTATAGGTCTTTTTATTATCCTATTAGTAGTATAAGCCTTTTTAATATATTAGAGTATCAAGACTATAAGCTACTTTTTTATAAGTAAAATATATATTTTTTATAGTATACTTAATATTTCTTTCTAAGGTACCTTATTTTCTTTTCTAGGGTACTTTTATAAAACCTTAAATAAGTTTATTTATAGTAGGCTAATCTTATAAGTCTTTTTACTATTATATTAGTAGTATAATACTTTATAATATCTTAGAGTACTAGGACTATAGGCTACCTTTTTATAAGTAAAATATATATTTTTTATAGTATACTTAATATTCTTTTTTAAAGTACTTTATTTTTCTTTTTAGGGTACTTTATTTTCTTTTTAAAGGTACTTTTATAAAATCTTAAATAAGTCTATTTATAGTAGGCTAATATTATAGGTTCTTTTACTATTATATTAGTAGTATAATACTCTATAATATCTTAGAGTATTAGGACTATAGGCTATCCTCTTATAAGTAAAATATATATTCTTTATAGTATACTTAATATTTTTTTCTAGGGTACCTTATTTCTTTTTCTAGGGTTTCCTTCTAAAACTCAAACTTTATTTAAATATCTTAGGCTACTATAGCCTTCTTTATTTACTTATTATACTATTATAAAGTATACTTTAAAATAAATATATAGTTAGCTTCTTTATATTTACTATAAAGATTTATATAGTTATAATTTAACTTAGTTAGTTAAGCTTACTTTACTTATTAAGGTATAAAGAATATTATTTTATTTTATTAATATAAAGACTAAGGATTACTTTATTATAATTTATAATGTCTTTAATATATAGCTTAAGCCTTTTATATGTAGACCTAGTTCTTTACTAGTATATAAAGGCTTTATTTATAAGTAGCTAAGAATAAGTAGTTTATATCTAGAGTTCTAAAAAAAATACAAGGATTTTATATAAGTGTTAAGACCTTTATAGTTTAGTAAAAAAGAGTTAGTAGTTATATAGGCTTATCTAAGCTATATAGAAATATAGTAAAATAAGGTTTAGATTAAGCTTTTTTTTCTTAATATATTAATATTTTAATTTCCTTTTTAAGAAGTAGCCCTGCTTCTTTATACTAGTTTTTAGAAATCTATTTTTAGTATAAGCACTAATATATATTATATAGTACTAAGTAAAAAATATAATATAGATATAACTTGTATTTAGTTATATATCTTAGTATATAGTTACTAAAAATAGAAACTATCTTAGATAACCCTTGTAATAATTTTAAGATCTATACTATATATTAATTATATAATTAACTATCTATAACTTAGCTTAAAAAGCCTTGTATTTTAAAAAAAAATATAAATTCTATATAAAATACACTTTTAAATCTCTGTTTATATCCTTGTCTAGTACTATATACCTAAAAACCTATTTATTACCTCTAATTTACTTTTTCTTTAAGTTAAAGTTAGCTACTACTTTATTTAGCCTATTATATTTATTTACTTATATCTTTAATTTACTTATAGTACCTTTTACTATAAGTCTTTTACTTTTTACTTCTCTAATATTCTAGAAAATTCCTTATATATTATACTAGACCCTAGTAACTTATACTAACTCTTAAAGATCCTCTAGAAGCTATATCTAGCTTCTTTTAAAGGCTACTACCTAAGGAGTACCTAGCTTAACCCTAAGGGTTAGACTAGTATAAAAGATAATAAGTTTAAAGTCTAGGCTATATATACTATTATTAATAATTATCCCCTCTACTAGTATTATAGCTATAACTTAGTGCTTTTAGTTTACTATACTATAGCCTATAGCTTAGTTAGTTAACTATACTTTAAATAGGCCTACTAGTACCCCTAGACTTTTAATAATATTATCTAAGAAGTCTTTATATATATATTACTAAAGTAGTCTTAAGGACTTAGTACCTTCTAGATTCTATAGTAGTATCTTATATATTTTAGCTTTTATCTCTTTATCTAAGTAAATAATAAGGCCCTTAAAAAGAAATAATATTTCTTTTTTTCTTTATATATTACTTTCTTTAAATTATATATTATTAAGTAGTATACTTAGGGGATAATTTATATAGTTAAAAGTAGCTAATTTCTTTTATCTATAGTACTATAATCTATGTTCCTTAAATATTACTTTACTTAGTAGATTTTACTATAAGTATTTATATTTAGGAGCAAGGGTTAGATTAATAAGTAATATTATTCTAGAAAACAGTGTTAGTTAGTAATATCCTATGTAATATACCCCCTTAGGCGTTAGCATAGGTTACTATATACCTAAATATAAAGGAAAAATAGTTCTATAGTATAAAAAGGCTAGTTATTATATAACTATAAGCTATTAGTATTAAGTATTCTTATTAGTAGAGCTACTTACTATAAGGCTAGCCTATATACTAGTAGATATTTACCTTAAGGCTAAATTTATTATTACTTTTTTCTCTTTTTCTTAATAACTATAATAATAATTATAAGTTATATTATTATTTTTTATTATAATTAATTACTAATATATTATCTTTTTATATTACTATACTACTTTACTTAATTACTAATACTCTTTTTTTTTAGATATTTTATAAAACTATTACCTTTAGTAAGACTTATATATATACCCTTATAGCTACTATAGGCCCTAGAACTATAGTAGTTATATTACTATATAACTACTATAGTCACTATAAGTATACTTTGTCTTCTCTTAAGAAGTTAAAGAAAAAGACCTTTAGTAAGTCTATAAAGAATTAGAACCCCCTTATAAATAGGTCTTATAAATATTATCTTATTACTAGTTAATTAATTTTCATTACTAATAAGTAGGTATATCTTTTTATAAGTCATAATATATAGTCTCTTTAGAGACTAGTCCTCTTAACTTTAGTAAAAAAAAGCTAAGTAACTTAGGCCTAGATTTACCTTTAACTAGTATATTACTACTTATTATTAGCTAGTTATTTCTTAATTACTAACTTATTTTTTAAATAATTAAGTAGTAGTAAAGTAGTTATTTTTTTACTTTTATGTTAATAATAAAGGAAGCTTACTACTATCTCCTAAGGTTAAAAAGGATTGAGGTAGGAATAATAATACCTTTATAAAGACACTAGAGTACTAAAAAGGTATAGTAAAGAGACCTATTATTATTAGCCTTTATAAATACTACTTAAGAAGTATACTTATAGGTTAATCTAATAGTAAGTATCTCTTAGGTCTTAGCCTTAAATATTACTAATATATTATATCTTAATATATATATATACTACTTACCTCTAAGGTTATTAGCCTAGCTAATACCCTCTTATATACTCTAAGTAATAAAAAGGTCTTATATAAGATAAGTTACTTCTTATTTATATAATAGTTACTTTTACTTATATATCTTTATTTTAGGTACTTATAGCTATATAGTTATATATATAAGTAGTTTTACTTTAAACCTTAAAAAAGAAAAAGGCTACTTTACTTATAACTATTTCCTCTAATAAGGATAAAGAAGAGAAAAATAAAGAAGAAAAGAAGAAGTAAAAAAAGAAGAAAAAAGAGGTATATAATAAAGTAAATAGCCTTAAGGATCCCTTTATAAAGGCTTTTACCCCTAAGTGTTCTTTTAGCTTCTTTATTAGTCCTTATATATATTATAGTGTCTCCTTTAGTACTACTTATATATAGACTAACCTTAATAGCTTTATTAGTAAGCTTTCTCTTATATAGGGAACTTACTTTATATTTTATTATCTCTTAGATAACTATATAGATACCCTCCTCTATTATTAATAAGCTTCTTAGCCTTAGGGCTATTTTCTAACTTTTACTTTAGCTTAGGCCTCTTAGCCTTAGGCTATTATTTAATTTAAAAGAAGTTTTTACCTTTGCTTTTTTTATTGTTTATTAATTAGGTCCTTGTTTTTTTTTATCTTGCTATATACTATATATCTTATAAGTTAAAGACTACTCTAAAGTGCTTAAATTTAGCTTATAAAAGATTCTTAGTAAGTCTATTTACTAGTATTTTATGTATTAGTAAATATATTATATTAACTTTACTTTCTATATAGACCTCCTATAGCTATATATTCTAGATATTAATATAGTAAAGTTATATTATAATCTTCTTTTGTTTCCTTATAACTAAGTAAATTATCTACTAGTTACTATATAATACTACCTATATATTATCTTTTAATTTAAGGTAGATAGTATAAAAGAGGTATTTTAAGGTAATAAGCTCTTTAGTTATATAGTTAAAAGTAAAAAGCTTAGCTTTAGTTATTAATATTATAACTATTACTTAGTAAGTTACTTTGTAATAGATTAGGCTACTAAAAAAATATATAATATACCTCTAGGATAACTAGTAAGTAATTATATTATTAGTAAAAAAGTATTACTTATATAAAGTAGTTATATACTCCCTAAGATACTAAAGTATATTAATAGATATAGGGTATAAAAGAGGTATTAAATATACTACTGTTGTAATATTAACTATTATAGATAAATATTAGAGTTATTAGGTTAACCCTAATAACTTATTACTAGTAAATCCTTAGATATTTAGCTATAAATTCTCTAAGGATTTATAGGTAATAAGTTAGTTATTTAACTAACTAACTTATAATAATTATCTTTTTTTTCTTCATATATAATAAAGATCTATAGTTACCTCTATTATTTATTTATTACTACTAATATATATAGTTAACTATATTAACTTATCCTTTAGTATTACTAATACTAATTAGTAGTTAACTTTACTATTAACTATATAGGTTAACTTTACTATCTAAACTATAGATTAGTAAGGTCTATAAGAAGAGGTAATTATTACTTGTTTATTATTTATATAACTAGAGTAGGCAAGGACTAAAAAACGCCTCTATAAATACCTTTACTATAATATTATACTAATTACCTATTATAATAGATTAATTAATGGATCTATAACTAGTCCCTTTAACTAGTAGAAACCTTGTTAATTTATATCTATTATATAAGCTTTATTACCTTTAGAGAAGTGTTCTTAACTATATAAAACCCCTTACTTTATATACTTATAGCTAACTAGTAATTATTTACTATATATTACTTATTATAAGCTTTTTAGCTTCCTAACTTCTTTGTTTTATATATAACCTCCTTTTGTTAACTAATAGCGTTAATAAGTTACTAATATAATAGCCTATTATTTTTTCTTAATTTATTTACCTATAAGAGTATATTTTTCTTTAGTTATTTATACTATTAGTAGTAATCCCTTTAATAAATATATATACTTTTTAGTCTACTAGAAAAAAACACCTATATTTAAGAGGTTATCTAGCTAATAGAGAATAATAGTAAATAATACTACGCCTATAGGTAGAAGACCTAAGCTAAGATAAGTAAATAAGATAAGCTTATAAGTAAGTAATGCTTATAGGTTACTATACCTTTATCTATAAAGTAACAAGAAGAAGAGATTTATAGTAAATATAATATACTACTTAATATAGTAGAGAAAATAGTAGTAATAAATAATATTATTACTATACTTTTTACCCTTATATAGTGTATTTTTTTCTACTAATAAGGAAAAGTTTATATTATAAGGTTACTAACTAACCTTATTAAGAAGTAATAGTCTTTTATATTTAACACTATTACTATATTTTACCTTAGTAAATTTAAGTATAATAACTACTTTAGTAGTAAATTACTTTACTATATATAAGAAGTTCTTATTAACTAGCTTATTAGTAATATTAAAGCTATTAACCTAAAAGTCTTAATAGGTCTATATAACGTTTTAATTAACTATAGAGTATAGGTTAACTATAGTAAGTACTTATTAATTACTTAATATATATTTAATACCCTTTAATAGAAGGAAGGTATCTACTAGACTAATAAAATAATTACTATTCTTAAAAGATTATTATATAACTTTAGAGAATATCTTAAAGACTTTAACTTTATTAAAGATATTAAAGGCTATAAGATAATTATATATAAAGTAAAAATAGTTAAAGTATACTTATTACTAGTAACTAGCTACTAAAGCTCTTATAATAACTTAACCTTTACTTTATTACTACTTATATTAACACTAAAACCTTATATAATAGCTAAAATCTATAGCCTATATATAATAACTACTATACTACTATAAGAGCTTTTATTAACTATAGTAATATTAATAATAATATTAAGGCTAATACTAAAGTAAATAAGTAACCTTATAAAGATATACTTTAATAACTAGGCTATAAAGTACACTAGTAGCTAGTATAAGACTATTAACTTAGAATTACTATTATTCTATAACCTTTATATCTAGGTAGGTATAATATAAGACTACTATAGAGTAGTAATTTAAGTAATACTCTAAGGTAAACTATAAGAGTATTACACCTTTACCTTTTACTAATAAGTAAGTAATTTTAATACTCTAATAGTAAAGCTTAAAGAATAATTTAAAGGTAATAAGATATACTTAGCCTATATTACTAAGTTTTATTATATATTATTTAGCTTAATTACCTATAAAAGCTATACTAAAAATAAGCTTAAGATCCTTAAGTTACTTATTAAAAAGGTTATTAAGCTAGTTAAGATAACTACTTATAATAGCCTACCTAAGGATAAGGATTATTATAAGTGCCTTATTACTTATTACTATAGTATACCTAAGTGTACTATAGTTTTCTTTAATCTACTAGCTATATTCTATAGCCTCTATATATAACTATATAATAAAGTAGTAAATACTTTACTTTACTATAAGCTACCTATATAGTACTTTATAAATAAATCTACTATAAAGAATAAGTAGTTTTAGATTAACTATAAGTATAATAATAGCTATAATAATTATACTAGTTTATAGTAAATATAAGGTTCTTTATAAAGTAACTTCTATAGTAAAAACTAATATAGTAATAAATTAATAAAGAAGTACTTTATTTATAGTAAGCCTAGTTACTAGTTAACTAAGTATACTAAAGAAAAGTAGTAATCTTTATTTAACTAATAAAAAGTACTTACTTTATATAAGCTTTACTAGCTACCTTTAACTACTTTTTTTATAACTATAAAGGTTATAATATAAGTTATTATTAAAAGTAAGTAATAGTAAAAAATAACTTATTAGTAATAATAATAACTATATAGATATAGTGTTCTTTATATTTACTACTTTCTTTATATAACTATTAATTAATAGCCTAACTATATTCTCTAAGTTATACAACTAAGTAACTATTTATATATTTACTTATAAAAACCTACTAAAGAAGGTATTACTTAATATAACTATAAAAACTAATAAAATATTTATACTTAATAAGCACTATTTAGTAGTAACTTTTTATAGTATTATACTTAACAGTAGTATAGCTAAGAAATTAACTACTAGCTATAAGTAATATTTACCCTTTAGTACTACTTAAGTAAAAAGATACCTATAGATACTACCTAAGTAAGTAAAGTAAGTATTTAGTTTAGTAATAGTAATTACTTTAAGTCCCTAGGGGTAATTAATATACTTATACTACTTAGTAACCTTGTTTTTTATATAATAACTATTAATACTTTATTTTTTTTTACTTAAAGAATATAGACTATTATAGTATAAAATTTAATAACTTTACTAACTAGCTAATCTAAGGTAATAACGTTATATTTATTATTTACTAATTTAGCTACTTATAAATACTTCTATAACTACTAAAGAAGAGTATTACTAGGTAACACTTAATAAATAGTAAATTATACTAAATATACTAGTAATTTAGTTACTTATTTATTTAGTAACTTTATAACTTACTTATTTATTTAGTAACTTTATAAGTTACTTAAATATACTAAAGAAAATACTTCTCTTTTATTAATTAAAGCTATTAATAAGTACTACTACTACTACTAATTATACTTTAAAGCCTCTAGTTACTTTAAGTTTATACTATATAATAGTAATAAGTTTAACTATAAGATCCTTATTAATATAATATATCTTAATAGTAATAAACTAGTACTTTATATAGTTAATATAGTAATAGTGTTTAATATAGTAAGATTTTTATAATTTATTACTATAAAGTATATATAAAAGGCACTATAGATATACTAGATTAGTATATATCTTAGCTTACTTAATTAAATAATAACTAACACTAGCCTAAATCTTTACTTAAGTAAGTTTAAATATACTACCTATAGGTTATTTATTAAATTAAAAGAAGTGCCTATTAAAGCCTATTATAATATTAGTAAAGTTAAGTACTATTATACTCTTCTTTACTACACCTATAAGATTATTTATAAAAAACTAGCACTAAACCTAAAGTTACCCTTTAACTTACTATTAAAGTAATTAATAATACTATTAGCCTAGATAGCCTTATCTTAACTTTCCTTATATTTAGTGTATACCCTTAAATAACTACTTACTATAACTACTATATAGTATATAAAAGTAATTAAAAAAGTAATAGCTATAGTATATTAAATCTATATAAAGTAATAACTTTATAAAGCACTAGCTATATATAATAGCCTAGATTTAACTAATACTATTACTTTACCTCTTTAATTCTTTATCTATATATAGTATAAAAAATATAGCTAGTAAGGCCTATTTTACTTTATTATAAATAATAGTACTACTTATACTATTAACTTACTTTATAGCCTATATAACTTTAGGATTACTATAGTAAAACTTTACTATACAGAGAAAGGTTAACTAGACCTCTTTACACTAAATAAACCTACTAGCTACTTTATATAAGTAAAAGATAGTCTTATATATACTATATAAGTATAAAAAGACCTTATAAAGATACTTAACACTAAAGGGGAAGTATATAATACTATTATTATTAATAATAAACTACTATAATAACACTATAGCTATCTATAAAAGAACCTAATACCTATATTCTTTATAGAGATATACTTTACTATAACTATAATATTCTTAACTATAAAGAAAGAGGTAGACTATATATTTACTATTAAACTATATAAAAAAGACATTATTACTACACCTAGTAAACTCTTTAAAGAATCTAATAAGGTAAAAGTAAAAGCCTTTATTAACTATAGTATATTTTATATTATTATCTATAATAAGAAATCCTATAGTAACACCTATATATTTTAATTATATATAGTCTACAAAGTAAAAAGTAAAAATAAGTAGTTTTATAAGAAATTATAGCTTA
>NW_026850874.1:0-17056 GCF_030913465.1 Colletotrichum navitas
TAACTAATAAGTACCCTTAAACCTTATTTATAATACTATTATATACTAGCTAATAATATACTTACTAATTAACCTTTTTTTTCTTTATTAAAAATAGCCTAATCTATAAGCACTAGTAGTTTTACTACTTTTAACACTAAGACCTTTACTTCTATAAGAGTCTTACTAGCTAACTACTATAGTACCTTTATAGAAGATAAAGAATAAGACCTTACTAAAGTCTTAGCTTTTAACCTTAATTACCTCTTAAAGATATTAACACTAAAAACTTTTTATATTTACTAACTAAGCTACTTATAGCTAATATATTAATAACCTAGTTAATAGTATTACTACCTCTCTTTAGCTAAAAGATATTAGCTTATTTACTAATAAAAAGAAGTATAAATTTACCTAGGAGCTATTTAAAAGCTTTACTACTATAACTAACTAACCTCTATAATTAAGTACACTAATAACTTACTATAAGACTTACTTAGTAACACCTAGAGCTTAAACTTAGCTTTATTACTATAGTATATACTAATAACTAGAAAGTTTTATTTACTAAGACTAAAGAACTTATTACTAACTATAAAAGTATATCTTTATAATTACTTACTAAAGACTAAACTCTAGAAGGTAAAAAACACTAACTTTACTTTAAATAATTAAATAGAACACCTAAAGTAATAATAGGCTAATAAGACCTAAGACTATATAGTTTTGAAGACCTATAATAGTAAGTTACTAGCTTAAAAGCTAAAGGCTTATATACTAACTCCTTTGCCTTTTAATAGCTAGTAATAATACTTATTAGTATAAGAACCTTAAACTTCCTAAAGTCTTATTTTTACTAGGATTAAGGATAAAAAAGATAGTAAAAACCTAAAGTTTAAGCACTAGCTTTTCTAAATTACTACCTAACTTAAGAATTACGCTTACTAGAGTAGTAACTACTGTTTTAAATACACCTATAGCTAAGTTAAAGAATATACTATAGACCTTATTTACCTTTTAATTAGTAAGGCTAACCTAATAGTTACTACTATAAAAGATATTTTAGTAAAGCTATAAGCTATCTACGTTAGCCTTATAGTTATTAATAACACTAAGTAAAAACTTAATAATCTTATAGTTACCTTTAAAGATATATAAGCTAAGTGTACTAAATTTATAGAATATACTAAAGTTAGTAAACTACCTACTAGCTAGTAAAAGAGACACTTCTATAATAAGCTCCTAGTTACCCTCTAGAACACTATTATTTAGTAGTATATTAATACTAGTATAGATTACTAGTAGTATACTAAGTATATAGTAAAAGCTACTTATACTATAGAACCCTTATTAACCTATACTACTACTACCTATACTAGAGAAAAAAGACCTTTATACCCTTAATAAAATTAATATTTAACACTAGATTAACGCTAAAAGACAGTAAGCTATCTTTAAAGTTAATTACTAATAATACTAGTAGAAGATAAAAGCTAAGTAATTACCTTAGCGTCCTAGTTTAATCCTTTAATACTTCTATAAGTAAAATATAACTAAAAGCCTTTATAAAATAAAATAGGCACTCTAAGACTAAGACCTCTAGTAGCTAAGACTTTACAAGAGAAAAGAAGGACACTTAATATAACTAGCTATACTCTAAAAATATAACTACTTTACCTTTATAAACACTATTACTTTTAATATAAACCTTTAAAGAAAAGATATTAAATTAGGCTTTATCTTTTTCTATAAGCTAAATAAAATAATTAATATAAAAAAAGAAGCTAAAAGAGATAAATAAAATCTATTAAACTAAGATAAGTAGGTTATAAAAGACTTAGTTAATATAAAGTTACCTCTTAAGCTAGTAGCCTACTAAGACATTTTTAGTAAAACTACTAGTAACTAACTTTTTTCTTACTATTCTTATAACTATAAAATTAAACTTAAAGAAAGTAAAAAAGATAAGCTTACTTATTACTCTTTATATAAGTAGTTACTAGTAGAACTATAGGCTACCTAAGAATACTTACTAAAGAATCTTTAGAAGGGCTTTATATCCTCTAGGAATACTCCCTAGGCCTCTCTTATATTATTTATATATAAAGCTAATAGAAGCCTATAATTCTATATTAATTTCTAGAAGCTAAATAAGATTACTAAGAAAAACTAATACCTTTTATTACTTATTAATAAGACCTTAAACTAAATTAGTAAAGTAAAGATCTTTACTAAGCTAAATATTTAATAAGTATTCTATAGAATTAGAATATACTTTAACTCTAAGGACCTAATAACCTTTTATATTTATTATAAAGCCTATAAGTATAAGGTATTACCTTTTAGACTTTATAATAGACTAGCTACTTACTAATACTATATAAATAATATCTTTATAAAATACTTAAATAATTTTTATACTATATACCTTAATAATATTCTAATTCTTTCTAAAGACTTCTTTAAATACTAAAAGTATATTAAAAAAGTACTTAGTTAACTTTAAGAGGCTAGCCTATAGGCTAATATTAAAAAGTATAAATTTAAAGTAATAACTACTAAATACTTAGGATTTATACTAAGTACTAATAGTATTTAACTTAACCTTAAAAAGATTACTATAGTAAAAAACTAAGAAGTACTTACTATAGTAAAAAGAGTATAATTTTTCCTAGGATTCTATAACTTCTACTAGAGGTTTATAGCTAACTATAGATAAGTTATATATCCTTTTAACTCCTTAACTACTAAAGACTATACTTACTAATAGACTATAGATTATAAAGAAGCTTTTAAATTACTAAAGTAGGCCTTAACTAACGCCTTTATACTCTAGTATTTCTAACTAAAACTACTTACTTACTTAAAGATAAACACCTTAGACTTTATTTATACTAAAGTAATACTTTAGTACTAAGAGGATAAGACTTAGTACCTTATAGCCTTTTATTTAAAGATAATAATAAAAGCTAAAGTTAACTATATAATCTATAATAAAGAACTACTAGTAGTAATTTTAGCCTTTAAAGAATAATACTTAAAGCTAGTAAACTATTACTAAAGATTTAAGGTTATTACTAACTACTAACTACTTTTATACTTTATAATAAAAAAGCTACTAAATAGTTACTAAGCCTACTAGGCTAGTACTATAGTAAACTTTAACTTTATTATTTAGTACTACCTAGAAAAAAAGAATATACTAGTAAATGCCTTATTAAGAAAAAAAAAAGATCTAGTAACCTAAAAGTTACTAAAAAAAGTAAACTATACCTAGGTATTACTTTTACTTATACTACTCTCCCCTAAGATTACTAAAAAGCTAAAGTAGCTACTATAAGATATAGTACTAACGCCTATAAGAACTACCTTAGTAAAGATTATAGTTAATACTTTAGCCCTAGAGAATAACCTCTAAAGATACCTACTAGTAAAATAAATCCTCTAGTTAAACTATAACTTTACTACCTTATTACTAAAAGCTATCTATAAGCTTATAAATAAAGAATAAAGACACTAGAAACTCTAGGATAACTTATTAATAATAGACTATAAATTAGTAGTACTTTTAAAAGAAAACCTATACACTTATATAATTTAAAAGGCCTATAACTAAAAACTATTTACTTACCTTAGCTATAATAAGATAATAAAAATCCTTAAGGAATACTACTACTAGCCTAGCCTTTTAGCTAATATAGAGAAATATATCTAAAACTACTATATATACTACTATAGCTAGAAGCTATAAGATAAACCCCTTAAGGAACTTTATCTTTTACTTATCTTATACTACCTTTAGTAGTATATTACTACTAACTTTATATCTTATCTAAAAGATAAAAAAGGCTATAATAACCTTTAAGTAGTAGTTAACTACCTAAGTAAATAAGCTATATTTATTTTTTACTTTAAGATAACTACTATAAAGAATATAGTATATATATTTTATAAGAGAGTCCTCTTAATTTTTAGCTTACCTAAAACTATTACCTTAGACTAAGGTCCCTAATTTATATTAGACTTTTAAAATAAGCTTTACTATATCTATAGTATTAAAATAAAGCTATTTACTATAGACTACCCTTAGACTAATAAATAAACTAAGGTCTTAAACTAATATATTATATAATAACTTTACTTCTTTATTAATTACTACTAAAATAACAAAAGTAATATAGTTCTAGTAGTAGACTTTACTTATATAGTCTTCCTTAGTAAGACTACTAGTCTATCCCCTTATAAAGTTAAATTTAAGAGACCCCTAAGGTTAAGCTTTAATTAAGATAACTACACCTAGAAGTATAATAGCACTAAGAAAAAACTTAATAAAACTAATGCCTAGTGCTAGGCCTAGAAGATCTATAAGTACTAGTAGATAGCTAAAAAGAATATAGAAATTACTTAAGAATAGTACTATTATTATACTAACTAGTATAAATAACTTAATAACTTTTAAGTTAGTAATAAAGTTTTTATTAATATAACTTACTAAAAATATAATAACCTTAATAAGCTTTAGAACCTATAAGTAAGTCCTTAGCCTATTATAGTAGCTAGATTAAAAAGAACCTAGAAAGTCTAGTTACCTAAAGGTATTAAGGCCTATCTAGTGTTTTACTTAAGTAAGCTTAGAAAAGCCCTTAATAACCTCTTCTCTAGATAATAATAAGAACTACCCCCCTCTATAATATTTAACTTTAATAATAAACCTAAGTATAAAGTATTATAAGTACTAAAGTTTAAGATAAACTATAAAAGACTTTAGTACTAGGTTAATTAGTTAAGTTATAATAAAGATTTAACTTAGTATAACACTAAAGGCTTTTACTATTTACTAGTAGTACTATAAAGATTCTATAAGGAACACCTACTAGCTACTAGACCTTTAATTAACCTACCTTAATAGTTATAAGCTATAGTAAAAAACACTAAAGTACTCTTTTACTTTAATAATAATAAAGCTACCTAATAAACTATTAACTTACTACTACCTTATAGGCTAATTAACACTTTTTAGGCCTTAACCTTACTTTACTAGCTTTTACCTTAAAAGAATATTTCCTAAAAAAAGATTTATATAAAAAAATAAAAAAATTAACTTATAGAAAAAAAAGATTATTTCTAAGGCTAGTTAATAAATTTTAATATTATAAATAATATTACTAGTAAAAAGAGAGGTAATATTATAAGGTAACTAAGACTATAGGCTATAATAGCTATACTAGGTGTAGCTAATAAGCTATAGAGACTACTAAGGCTAGGCATAGACTACTAGAGGTTATATAACTAGGAAAGGGTTTATAGAGGGATTTAAAGGCAAGGCTATAGAGGAAGGCCTTACTATAGTTTTCCTTTCCTCTTTATCTTAGAATCTTTGTTCTAGGCAATATAGTTATAAGTTATTTAACCTTAGTTATTACTGCTATAATAATACTCTTAAAGTAAAGTTAGTTACTTAATATATAAAAAGTATAATAAGTACTACTAAATACTATATTTTTAGTATAATA
Source organism: Colletotrichum navitas (assembly GCF_030913465.1). Classification (NCBI taxonomy): domain Eukaryota; kingdom Fungi; phylum Ascomycota; class Sordariomycetes; order Glomerellales; family Glomerellaceae; genus Colletotrichum; species Colletotrichum navitas. Next base: position 5,493 of record NW_026850874.1, read on the forward strand.
AGGTACTATAAAGTTCTTAGCTAAGTAATTAGTATATAACTAATAAAAAAGACACTAGATAATACTTACTAAGAGGTAGACCTTCTTTACTATAAGTAGTATAAAAAACAAAAACTATCTTTAATATTAGCTATAAATCTACTATAATATAAGCATAAATTAAATATATAGACTAGTATAATAAAAGTATATTTAAGGTTAATAATAGTAATAAGGTCTTAAGGATAGCCTTCTCTTTACCTATAGGTAAAAGGCTTTAGCTAAAAGTAAAAGGCTATAATATAATAAGTTAGTAATAAATTAATAGTAAGTCTATATATATATATATATATATATATATATATATATATTTATAAAGGTAATTTACTAGTATCTTTTATTTTTAATTATCTTTAATTAATAAAGACTACATTAATAAAATAATTACTTTATAATAGTAATATATAGTAGTAACAGAGATACTTATAATACTAATAAAGAAGCCTAAAGAAAAAAAAACTAATAACTAAATTATAGTAAGTAATAACTATAGGTTTAATTTTAAAGGTTATATAGGGTAAATAGGCTAGTAAGGCCTAGAGGCTTTATTTTCCTAGGCGCTAGGGGGGGAAAAGGCATATATTATAGGCTAAAGCCACAGTAAGTGTAGTAAGGCTTTACTTACTATAATATATAAGGCTAATAAAGTAAGTATATTTAGTTAATACTTACTTAGTGCCCTTATTTAACCTTATATATATAAGATATATACTACTATAAATAGCCTTTCTTCCTTAGTCTAGATTAATTATATTAAGTTACTATACGCCTATTAAAAGGTAGTACTAACCCTTTATAATACTTAACTTCTATATATTTAATAGCCTTTATACTATAACTTATAAGTTTAGTAAGAAAATCTTGTTTATCCTAGGGTATATAAGGTATAAGGCTTACTACTAGGCCTAGGTATTACTTTAAATACTTATAATATATAACTAAGAACTACTAATAGTAATTATTAGTAACTATAACCTTAAGTTTATCTCTATAATATAAGTAAAGATATTTAATATCCTTAAGGTATAACTACTTATATCTATAGTATATTATCCTTAGACTAATAGTTAAAGTAAAAGAACTAACTAAATAGTTAAAATTACTATATACTTTTATATATATACTAACCTTAATATTCTATAGATTAATATTCTTATAGCTTTATAGTACTTACTTAATAACTTATTAGTAATTATAGTAAGTTATTTACTAAATAAGGTTATTTTTAGATTTTACCTTAGGATAGTACTAGAGTATATTAATAAAGATAGACTTTTATTAAAGTCTTTTAATATTCTATACTAAATATACTAGATAAAGGCACTAGCTATTATTAATATAGTAAAAGTAATAAAAAAAGAATAATATAATTATTACTATTACCTTATAAAACTTAATATTAAAGATAAGGTTTTTCTTTAACTTAGTAAAGGCTATTTATTACTAAGTAAGCCTAAGTAGAAATAGTCTTCCTAGTATACTAGACCTTTTTATATTACTTATATAGTTAAGCTAAGAGCCTATAAACTTAACTTACTACTATACTAGAAGGTTTATCTAGTAGTATTAACTATATAGCTATAAAAAGTGTTAACTAGTAATAACCTTTTTAAAAGGAAGTAGTTACCTCTAAAGCTAGTAAAAGTAAATAGTATAAAAGAATTTAAAGTTAAAAGGATTATAGACTATAGAGTTAACTAGTAAAAGAATTACTTATTAATTAAGTATTTTATTAAGTAAAAGAGGTACTTACTAGTATTTAATATATAGAAACCTTATAAGAACCTTATACCTAATACTAGTAATATTATAACTAACTTTAAGAAGGCTAACCTTATTAATTAGGTAATAGAGTATATAAAGAAATAAGGCTAAAAGCCTACGTTAGTAGACTTCTTATAGATACTACTATAGTTAGTACTAAAATAGTTATAATACTTTATAATAATATAGGAAGAAACTTAGCCTTATACCTTTATTCTTAATAATAACCTTATTTCTTAATCTTTTTTTAATAAGGATAATAATAACTTAAAAATAACTAATACTTTTTCTTTATTAAAATATATAGTTATATAGTAAATAATAAGAATATTTATATAGTTTAATATTCTAAAAAATAATAGATAAAGCTTTTACCTAAAATAACTAACTATACCTTCTTTACTTATAGTTACTAATAATAATAATAAGATAAATTAACTTATTTACCTATAACTATAGTTTTTTATTTTTAACTTATTAAACTTACTACTTTTTTATTATTATTATTAACTTTACTATATTACTACTATTATTAACTATAACTTATTAATATTCTTATAGTAATAATACTTCTTTTTTTATATTCTTTTTCTTTTTCTTTTATAAACTTCTACCCCCTAAATAAACAAAAACAAGCTACTATAAGCGCCCTAATTTAATTTAGCTTTATCTTAGGCAATAATAATCCCTTAAACCTAGACACTATTAACCTTAACTAGTACCTTAATAAAGATAACCCTCTTTATATTACTAGCCTCTAGGTAAATTAGCCTAATAAGTAAACTAACTAGCCTAATAAGGTTACTACTGCCTTAGCTAATAAGCCTAGATTTATTCTTAAGCTATCTTTTATAGCTATTAACTAACTAGCCTCTTAGTCCTAGAATAAAGAAGAGGCTACTAAGAGTAATAATAATATTAATAAAAATAATAATAATAATAATAATAAAGATAAAAGCTTTAATATCTTTAGTATTAAAAGTAATAATATTTCTTTTTTTAAGGATATAATAGAGAATACTAATAAGACTATAGAATATATTAAGTAGTAAAAGCCTTTACTTAAGAGCTATAAGTAAAAGAGATAATATATCTTTAATAAAATCTAGCTATAATTCTAAAATAAGGCTACTACTATAAGAAAGCCCTTTAACACTATAAAGGTAGCTATAAAGCTTATTAAGGAGATAATAAAGTATAATAATATAAGAGAATTAAAGAAGCCTACTACTATATATAAAAAGCTAATAGTAATTACTACTTTAGAGAAGATTAATAACTATATAAAGTAATTAACTAAGCTATATAGTTATAAACTTACTAAAGAAGAAGTCTTTAAGTAAATCTAAGCCTATAAAGCTAAAGCTAAAGCTACTACTACTAAAAAAGCTAATAATACTAATAACTAAGTATAGTAACCTTATACCTTTATAAATTAAAAAAGCTATAGCTTAAAGCTAGCTATTTTTACTTATAAGGAGGTACTTTATTACCTAAAGTATACTTTTTATAAAAGTAGTAATAAATAGCTTAAAAAAAACTATAGCCTAGGTTAAAGCTATTTATACTTAGTAATAAGGTAGCTTTATAGTATTATAGTAATTATTACTTATATTAGATATATACTTTTATTATAGAATTACTACCTTAATAAATATTATTTTAACTAAATATAAAAAGAGTAAGCTTTATATAAGTAATATTCTTAGTTATACTATACTTATTAGCTTTATTTTGTTTCATTAACTTAGCTAATTTAACTTAAAAGTTATAAGTATACTTCTTTTTATTTAATACCTAAATAAGATCTTTATTTTAGAGATTTATTACTTTAACTAGCTAAGAAAGTAACTATATACTATTACTAAGCTTAAGGAAAATATTACTAAGCTAGCTAATATAGTTAATAACTATAAAGGTAATATTAATAAATATAATACTAAGGCTAATATAACTACTAAACTTACTAAGAATATTATAAAAAAGATTAATACTCTTAATATAAATATTAATAATATTATAAAGAACTTTTATAAAAAAGCTAATAAAGTATATAAGTATAAATAGTACCTTAAGGAACTTAAGGAGCAAGTAGACTAAATAAATACTAAAGTTATACTCTTTAATAAAAAGTCTAATAACTTTAATACACTAACTACTTTTAAAAGTAGCCTATTTAAAAAGTTAATAAACAAGGTTAACTAAATAGCTATTAAGCTTAATAAATAAAAGGCTATAGTTAACCTTTAGGTCTTAGCTACTTAGCCTAAGGTTACTACCTTAATAACCTAGGGTAACTAAGCTAATAAATATTACTATAACACTAATAATAATAATATAACCTAGGCACTACTAAAGGCTAAATAATCTTAATAAAACTTTAGAGATAATAAGTAATAAAGTTATTATATAGAAAGAGAAGTAATTTTTATACTTTATATTTATATATACTACTATTAGGTATATTTTTTTTAGTAAAAGAAGATAAAGTCCTTTAAAGGGGGGGCACTTATTATAAGACAAGTGCCTTATATAGTAGATAAATAAGTAAAATATAGGATTACTTTATTAGTATATATCTAAGTATATACCTAGAGGTATATATTCTATTACTTATTACTTTTTATAAAGAAGAGTAACTATAATAGATAACTTATACTTATACTTAGCTTTTATCCTATGTTATTTATTTAGCTCCTTATTATTATTTACCTTGTTTTACTACTTTATTATTATACTTTATCTTTATACTATATTACTTTATATTACCTATTATAGCCTTACTTCTCTTGTTAGATCTATAATAGCTAGTAGAAAGGCTATATTACTTAGTCTATACTTTAGTGTACTATAGTTAACTATACCTATATATACTAAAGAGTACCTTTATTATTAGCTTATTCTTGTTTTTTAGCCTTACTTCTCCTAGCTTAGACTATTAGGTTAATTATATAGCTATATATTAATTTATATATTTTTTACTATTTTAGAACACTAGTTATTATCTAGTAGTATAAAGGTTAAAAGACCTCTTTTATATAAGGTTATAATCTCTTTTATACTATAGTGCTTAGCTTTATTATATAATCTTACTACTTAACTATTATTAAGTATTACGCCTAGTTAACTAATTTTAGAGGACAAGGCTATCTCAGTATTTAGATTACTAAGGCCTAGTGTTATCTTAGGAGTCTATACCTCTTCTTTTTCTCTTATAATAATACCTTAGTTATATTACTTAATATCTTAAGTAATTACTTTAGTATTACTTAATAAAGGATTATTATTCTATATTATAGTAACTATTATTTTAGATACTATTATTATTACTTTTATTAACCTAAGTATATTTATTATTATATTTTACTTATAGTCTTTATCTTTAATAATTTTAACTATACTTTTTACTTTTAACTTTACTATTATATTACTCTTCTTGTTTTTACTTTAAAAGAACTTTATTTTATTAAAGTATATATTATATATAATAATTACCTTATATAGTAAAAGTACCTAAATCTTATAAAGGTTATATATATTTTATATATATTTTACTAGGTATTTAATATACCTTTATAGTTTAACTTTAAATTATTTTTTCTAAATACTTTTCTTATAGTTACTTATTAATAAATAAGCCTAATATCTATATATATATATTTATCTCTAGTAAAGGTAAAGGTTATACTATAATACTACTATATATACTAGTGCTTACTAATAAAAGTACTATCTAAACTAAGCCTTTTCTTTTTTAATAAGTAAAGTCTAGTTATATTATTAAAGAAGGCTTATATTATATATATAGATTACTATAAGTACTACCTCTAGCTATAGTTTATAAGGTAGTCTAGAGGACAAGAGTATCTTTACTATATAAGTAATAATTTCTTGCCTTAATCTTTTCTTACTGCCTATAGGCTCTTTTATATTTAGTAAAAGAAGCTTTATATTTATCTTAAGCTTTACTATTTACCTTTTATACTTTATATTTCCTTTAGTACTAATAACTAATATATTTTTATTTTAGTAAATTTTATAAATATTAACCTTTTACTACTAGGTAACCTAAGTAATAAATCTATAAATAACTAGGAATATATTATTATAGGTTTTTCTAGAAAGTATAACTCTAAAAAGCTAAATAGTATACTTATCTCTTAGGTATATAAGCTACTTTAAGTAGTTAAATCTAGTTAAAAAGTTAAAAAGATCCTAAGAGATATAATAATAAGAATAAATTAATTAGTCTTTAAAGGCTTACTTTAAAATTATATTACTTATATAGGTAATAGTATAATACTTATATTTAATATAAGATAGTCCTTTAATTTTTACCTCCTAAGTATTAAGTTAAAGTATTATAAGTACTTTAGGCCCTAGATACCTACTTTAAAAGTACTAAAGGTAAATATTATTACTATAGTCTACTAGTGTATTTATTAATAAGTAAAATATAGTTATAAATACTTATATATTTACTAGTAAAGTAAAGCTATAAAAAACAAGGCTATATAATAGCCTAAAGTAAAAAATAAGAGGTTTATATTTAAAGAAAACAAGGTTACCCTTATATACTAGCTTCTTTATAGTTATATTCTTTTTAGGTGTTCTAAAGTAAAGAGTATAGTTATATCTCTAATACTATACCTTTACTTTCCTAATTAGACCTTCTAAGGTAGTATTAATATAAAATCTAGGAATAAAGGCTATATTATTTAGCCTAAGATCCTTTATACTTAGCCCTCTTATATAATAATACTTAAAGAAAACTTAAGTATAAGTATAAGTATAGGTAGTTATAGTAGGCTAAGTTAAAGATATTAGTAAATAAGTTATAAGTAAAAAAAGGACTTCTTTAAAAGTAATAAAGTTAATAAGTTAATAAGTTATATAATAAATATAGGCTTAAAGTATTATTTACTAAATATTATAAGATTTTCTAGTTACTAATAATTATTAAGTTATATAGTACTTTATTATCTCTAGTAAGTTATAGTAATAAAGGAAATATTATAAGCCTCTTCTAAGATCTTTACTAATCTATAGTAGTAGTAACTATAAAGTTAACTACTAATTAGTATTAGTATTATAGATGTTATAAGACAAGTGCCATATAGTAAATAAATAGGTAGAACATAGGATTACCTTATTAGTATATATCTTAGTATATACCTAGAGGTATATATCTTATTACCTATTACCTTCTATAAGAAAAAGTAACCTTAATAGACAACCTACACTTATACCTAGCTCTTGTCCTATGTTATTTATTTAGCTCCTTGTTATTATTTGCCTTGTTTTACTGCTTTACTATTATACTTTACCTTTGTACTATGTTACTTTATATTACCTATTATAGCCTTACTTCTCCTATTAGATCTATAACAGCTAGTAAGAAGGCTATATTAAGTATAGGCTAGTTAACTAGAGGTAGTAAATAGTATATATTACTATTAATATAAAAGAGGTATAAAGGTTAATATAAAGAAGTTTAAGATTAGTAGTTACTATAGATATTTATAGAGGTGTAAGTAAGTAAGCTACTAAGGTTAGTTATATAACCTTAGATTAGCTTTACTTTTTACTAGTAATAAATATCCTACTAATTATTGTTAGTAATATTAGGTCTATATATACTTTACTATTTACTATACTATAAATAATCTACCTTTTAATTTTAATATTAAATATAAAATAGTTATTATTATTACTTATTAGTGTTAAGTATAAGGACTTTTTATCTTTTATTATTTATAGTCTCTTTATAGGTAATATGTCTTATTCTTTAACTATTCTTAGAAAGGTCTAGCCTTTTTTTTCTAGGTTCTTTATACCTTAGCTTTTCTTATTATTATAGGCCTAAAGGGTAAGGCTTTTGAGATTACCATTTAATATTTTTAAATATTTCTACTTTTTTAAGGCTATCTAGCCCTAAATTTATTAACTAACCTAAATAACCTACCTATACTACTGTTTAGGTTAATATTATTAACCTAAATAACTTACTTATACTGCTATTTAGGTTAATAATATTAACCTTAATAACCTATCTATTTTACTATTTAGGTTAATATTATTAACCTAAATAACCTACCTATACTACTATTACCTATATTACTAACCTTAGTATTTATAAAAATATCTAGCTCTAAACATTTTAAACCTCTCTAACTTCTCTTTACTATACTTCTTCTATAAAATTAGCTATAGATAGACCTATTACTTTACTTTTCTTTTTTCTCTCTTAAGCTAAAGCCTAGGCTTTTATATACTTTAGCTTTTATTCTCTTATAACTTTATTTATAATTTACTTTTTTACTTTAGTATAAATTCTTTTAAGCTTAAGTAGCTACTTCTCTAGTAACCTATAAATAGTCTCTAGCTTTTCTTTCTTTAAAGACTATATACTAGAGCCTCCTTTTCTCTCTTTTAACTTATAATACTATATATAGAGTATTAAAAAAATATAATACAAATATAATATAAATATAATACATGTATTTGTATTTTTTTTCTAGTACAATACAATACATGTATTTATATTATATTTTTTCCTATACATAATATAATATAAATATAAATACATGTAGTATATTTTATATATTATATAAAATACAAAGAAAAAATACAAGATTAATTCTTTTTATATATATTTATATAGTAGTCTAATAATATATAAGTAAAAATATATTAGTAGGTTTATATATATATCTATATATTAAAAAAAATATTTTATTAATACTAATACTATTACTTCTTTATATATATTATATATATTCAAAAGTAGTTATATTATTATTTACTCTTAGTTACTTAGTTATTAATACTAAGATTTCTAATTTTATTACTATAAAAAGTATTTAGAATAATATTAGCAATATAGTATTCTTTTACTTCTTTAATATTATAATTTAAAACACTATTTATACTACTTTCTTCCTAGTTATAATAATTATAACTAATACTATACTCTATAGTATTACTAATAAGATTCTATTATATAATATATTAGTATAAGTTATAATTTATCTTTAATTATATATAATTTTAAAAACTAATAAGTTACTTACTTTAAATTCCTTATAAGTATTATTAGTAATACTATTTATTTTATTATTAAATACTTTAAATAATAGTAGCTTAAAAGAATTACTTATAATACTATCTTTATCTTATATTATAATATTATATAGTATAGTATAAGGATTAAATATCTCTAAAGTATTAATATTCTGTTAGTCTTATAAATCTTGTTATTTAGTTTCTTCTTTTTCTAAGTCTTCTAATAATATATTATAAATAGAAGAAATATAACTACTAGAATCTTCTATTAAGTTAACTATATCTATAATACTACTACTAGTATTATTATTTACTATAAGATTCAAGGTATTATAGTAGTTAACTTTATTATTAAAGTCTAGGTATTTCTAATAATAAAATATACTAAGAGGTAAAGAGGATTCTATCTAAGTAAGTAAAGTTAGCTTAAAGAAATAAACTAATTATATTCTTCTTAAATATTAAAGTACTTACTATAAAGAATATATTTAGTATTTTATTAATAATAAATATAATATAGCTTAAGAAAAAGGTTATTTATAAAGGTCTATACTTAGAATAATAACTAATAAATATAATCTATAGATAATAAGGTAATACTTAATAATATAATAAGATATTAAAAAAATAAAAAGATATAAATCTTAAGAACATAGATATTAAGATATTTATACTTTAAAAATACTTTACTAAGTATTATTATATAGTAGTATTATATATAAATATTATATATAATTCTTATAAGTTTTACTTTATAGAATAATTCTATAAAGTAACTTTATAAAGTATATAATCTAAAGTATAATATAAACTATATATAGTTATATTATATATTCTATACTACTATAAACTAATTATACTTAAGTCTTTTATAACTTTTAAGGTATAACTGTTGCAATGTTGACTATTGTGGATAAATATTGGAGTTATTAGGTTAACCCTAATAACTTATTACTAGTAAATCCTTAGATATTTAGCTATAGATTCTCTAAGGATTTATAGGCAATAAGTTAGTTATTTAACTAACTAACCTACAATAATTATCCTTTTTTTCTTTATATATAATAAAGAACTATAGTTACTCCCTATTATTTATTAATTACTACTAATATATATAGTTAACTATATTAACTTATCCCTTAGTGTTACTAACACTAATTAGTAGTTAACTTTACTATTAACTACGTAGGTTAACTTTACTGTCTAAACTATAGATTAGTAAGGACTATAAGAAGAAGTAATTATTACTAGTTAATTATTTATATACCTAGAGTAGGCAAGTACTAAAAAACGCCTCTATAAATACCCTTACTGTAATAGTTTATACTAATTACCTATTATAATAGGTTAATTAATAGATCTATAACTAGTCCTTTTAATAAGTAGAAACCTTATTAATTTATATCTATTATATAAGCTTTATTACCTTTAGAAAAGTACTTTTAACTATAAAAAACCTTTTACTTTATATACCTATAGCTAACTAGTAATTATTTACTATCTTTTATTTATTATAAGCTTTTTAGCTTACTAACTTCTTTTTTCTATATATATACTTCTTTTACTAACTAATAGTATTAACAAGTTACTAATATAATAGCCTATTATTTTCCCTCCTTTTATTAACTAATAGTGTTAATAAGTAGCTAATGTAATAGCCTATTGTTTTTCCTTAAGTTATTTATCTATAAAAGTATATTTTTTCTCTAGCTATCTATACTATTAGTAGTAATCCTTCTAATAAACGTATACGCCTTCTAGTCTACTAGAAGAAACGCCTATATTTAAGAGGTTGTTAGGCTAACAGAGGGTAATAGTAAATAACACTATGCCTATAAGTAAAAGGCCTAAGCTAAGATAAGTAAATATAATAAGCTAGTAAGTAAGTAAGGCTTATAGGTTACTATACTTTTACTTATAAGGTAATAAAAAGAAGTTTATAGTAAGTATAATATACTACTTAATATAAGGTAGTAAGTAGTAGTAATTAATAATATATTTACTATACTTACTAACCTTATATAGTGTATCCTCCTATAGTAATAAGGAAAAGACTATATTAAGAAGTTATTAACTAACTTTATAAGTAAGTAATAAGCTTTTATACTTAACACTATTACTATATTTTATATTAGTAGTTATAAGTATTATAACTATATTAGTAGTAAATTACTTTACTATACTTATAAGGATTTTAGTAAATAGTTTATAAATAACTTTAATATAATTAACTAAAAAGTCCTAATAAGCCTATATAACTTCTTTATTAATTATAGTGTATAGGTTAACTATAGTAAACACTTATTAATTACCTAATATATATTTAATACCTTTTAATAAAAGGAAGACACCTACTAGACTAATAAGATAATTACTATTATTAAAAGATTATTATATAACTTTAAACTACACCTTAAAGACCTTAACTTTATTAAGAATATTAGAGGTTATAATATAATCCTATATAGTAAAAAACTAGCTAAAGTGTACTTATTACTAGTAATTACCTATTAGACCTTCTATAATAACTTAACTTTTACTTTACTACTGCCTTTATTAACACTAAAACCCTAAGTAATAGCTAATATTTATAGTCTATATATAATAGCTACTATACTACTATAGAAGCTTTTACTAACTATAGTAATATTAATAGTAATATTAAGGTTAACACTAAAGTAAATAAGTAACCTTAT
>NW_026850875.1:0-16904 GCF_030913465.1 Colletotrichum navitas
ACTATTTTATAAATTTAAAGCTATATTATAAAAAGTAAAAGATTATTAAACCTTATATACTACTTTATGTATTATATACGCTTTAGACTTTTAATATTAAGTATTTTAGCCCCTAAAATAAGTATATAGTTAAAGAATTTAGGTCCTTATATAGATATATATTATATATATTATAAAGAAAGACTTCTTTTTAACCTTTTATAAAGTATATAATAAGGTACTTATAATAGTATATATCTAAGTAGACTTTAGAGCAATTAGCCTTGTTTTATATACACTTAAATATATAGTTTTATAGCTAAATATAAAGCTTTATATACTAATACTACTATATTCTTTTACTAGCTTACTAGAACCTTAGGTTATAAGGAAACTAAGTAACCTAATTAAATTTACTTTATAGTCTAATTTAAGTATAAATTAAATTATATAACACTAGAATAGCTCTTAAATATTAATTATTAAGTATATATAGTAGATTAAGAAAAGAATAATAGTAGTAGTATATAAGTAAACTTTAATATAGATAGACTTAGGTAAGTATTAAGAGGTAAATAAGTATTTAAGCTACTATAATTATATAATAAGAAGTAGATCTAGATATATAAAACACTTATAATTAAATAAGTATAAGATATAAAGTCTTAAATAAATATAATAAAGTAGTTATAAGTAAAAATAAGTTAAAGTAGTACTTATATAAAGAGAATAAAAGTATATATATAATATTATAGTATTTATAAAAAGCCTAGCTATAATACTTATATATATTAAAAGTTAAGTCTACCTCTAAAGAAGAGAATTCTAAATAGTTTAAATAAATTTAAGATATTATAGTTAATTTCTCTTAAATATTATTATATAAGTAGTAAAAGCTAACCTAGTTACTTAGATAACCTAGTTACTTATAAACTATATTAGTAATTATAAGTTAATAGTCTTATATTTACTACTAGTATACCTTATAGTTTAACTATTAAAGTATCTTTTTATAAGGCTACTTATTAACTTTAGTCTTTATCTAAATATTACTATTACTACTACTATTATTAATAAAAGATTTTATAGTAGCTTAGTAGTTATTATACATAGGCTATAGATTATAGCTATTAAATAAAAGTTTAATATTAATAAAGATAGTAGTAAGGTAAAGTCTAGCTTATTATAAAACGTTTAATAAGTAGTTACTATTAATAAGTATAATTTAACTAGCTTTTTGTTTTATTTAGTTAGACCTATAAGATCTTAAATAAAGTTAAGGTCTTTAAAGTATACCCTAAGGTTATATAATACTTTTTAATAATATTAATTATTTTATTAGTCTAGTAAGTACTTCTCTTATTAAAAGATATTAAATACTTATTAGGTAAATACTAAATACTAACTATAATTAACCTATACTTAATACTTAATAAGAAAAGTATAGAGGCTTATTAAGACCTTTAGGTTAATAGCTTTAAATTATTAATAGACTAGTTAGCAAAATGTTTTTAAGTATAGTAAAGTAATTTACTACTAAAGTAGTTATAATACTTATACTTACTAAAGTAAATTATAGGAATAGTATTAAATATAAAACATTATTATTACTTTATAAGGTTAATTAGTAACTACTATATAGTAAGTATAGTATATTATAGATAAATAGAAATAATAATATATAAGGTTATAAGTATAGAAATAAATATATATCTAAGAAATATATATCTTGTTATTTAATGTTTTTTATAAAGAAAGTTAACCTTAATATACTATTTATTTATATACCTAGCTTTTATTATATATTAATTATTTAGCTTTTTATTATTACTTACTTTCTTTTACTACTCTACTATTAGACTTTACTTTTGCACTATACTACTTTATATTACTACTATAGCCTAGCTTCTTCTATTAGATAAATAATAGCTAGTAAGAAAAGTACATTAGTAAAATTATAATATAGTTCTTTTATTATTCTTATAAAAGAATATACTTAATTATTTAATTATCTACTAGTAATAAGTTATTAAGATTAATTTAATAACTCTAATTTTTATTTATAATAGTTAATATTATAATAAGTTAATAGTTAGTAATAAGATAACAAGATAAATAAGAAAAGAGGTTTTAAGAAAAAAAAATTATAAGTTAAAGATATAGATTTAATAATAGTAGTCTAATAAAGATAGTAATATTATAAAACAAAAGTATATAGCTAATTTATATACTTTACTTTTTAAAATAGTTAATACCTTAGGTTTCTTCTAATAAACACTTAACTTATATAACCTTTCTAGATAGACAAGACATTAATCTACTAGGATAGCTTTACTATATTAATTTAATATTACTAATATAATCTTTTTAAGTAAAGTATTTATTTTTAATAGTTATTTTAGCTATAAACCTTAGTGTAGAAGCTAAATAAAGCCTTATAGTTAAGGCAATATTTAGATAAGTTAAATACTTTTATTTAAGTAATAATGTATTTCTAAAGAACACTAGCTAATAATTTAGTAGTAGCTAATTTTTTTTAAGGTCGGTGTTTAGGTTAAAGTTGCCTTATTTAGTGATTACGTCCACTAGATCCTTCTATGGCCCTGCTCTAGTAAGGACTATGTTCTAAACCAGCTTGTGCTAGTGCAACAGTCGTCTGGTCGTACAGTCGTGCTTAGCCTACACTAAGATATACAAGGATCATTACCAGGATTAAAGGATTCTTAAAACTTAACACGTTAACAAGGGGTAAGCCTTCTATTTCTATACCTTTACGTTAGAGTTATAGGAATAAGAATAGATCTATAACACTATAGTAAGCTTAGCTTATAGATAAGACTAGTCTCTAGATTATATATATCTATATAGCTTTTTGTTAGTATAGTGTAATAAGAGTGTTAATGTATCTTGTAGAGTTAAAAATGTAGTAAAATCTACAAGAGGTGGGCAGATCTGCGTTGTGGAAGGGAGAGAAGTCAAAGGGTCAAGAGGAGGAGGCTAGGCTGGCCATGCTGAATGATTCTGGATGGCGAGGATGGAACAATTGAGCATTCGCCATTGGTCTTGGAGCAATAAGTTGATAGCGTAGGGATGTGTTAATGTGTTTACAATAGGCGCATTTGGCCACTTGAGGCCATCTGACGCATAAATGCCGGCAGTATTTCTAGTATGGATTTCCCAGCTTAAGGAGGGAACCGCTGGCACGTGCACTGTACCCCTAAGCCCACAATCCTTGAGAAGATGGTCATGTGATTAGGCCCCTCGCTCACTGATCAGCCTCAGGCCGGCCACCAGCCACTAGGTCAGCCACCAGGCCAGCCACTTCACCTTGGCTGGCAGCAGGGTTTTTCCTGGCTCCTCTTGTCTTCTTCACACTTCTCCACGTAGCAATACACGAGTGATTGCGCCGATAACACACACGCCCTTACAGCAGGGATAACGTGGCTATACACGTACTTTGACATTTTCCCTCTGTTTTTAATCTCAGCCACCACATCCTTGGCACTGACACAACCGGCTGTATGGAGTTCAACAACATTCCAACCAACATCGTCAGTCGGATACTGGACCAATTAGTCGAGTTCTGTGGCACGCCTGACAAGACCCTGGAAGTACGGCGCTCCCTCCTCATGGCCCGACTGGTCTGTCGCAAATGGAATATGCTTGCCGCGCGACGCCTGTATCACACAATTAAACTGGTTCCTAGACAAAGCATAAGTGAAGACGAGGATGAGTTCAAATCATGGAACAAGATCCTCGACAATGCGGCTGCGAGGAGTGCCGCTCAGAGAGTCATCATAAGGAGTTGTCCCGACAACTTATCACGCGACAAGATTGGGGACTTGGAAGTCTGGGATGATTGGAAGAAGGGGAAATACCCTGGCTTCACTTCGGCTATCAGCCGCATTGTTGAGCTACTAAAGATTGCAGCACTTGAACTGCACTTTTCCGAGGCTTGCCATGGTCGGGACTTGGAGTCTTGGGAGGACGAAGGCGAGCCGATTGAGGCCCGGCTGAACACTTTGAAGGCCATATTCCAAGCCATCCAAGACCGCGCGGCTCAGGGCAATGCAGAGTGTAGCAAGATTCGATCCCTCACAATCTGCAACCTACAAAACGTGCCGCACCACGATTTCGTCTCGTCAAGCCTGTTCAAAGACGTCGCCAAGGACATCGAACGGCTACACCTCTTGGTCGTGGAGGAATACAACGAGCATGGGCCCGATTGCGACGTCTTCGTTCAGGAACGTTTGGAGTACGAGCGTCACCTGCAGAACGACATTCTTCCTCATTTTGCGGAGAACTTGACGGCCCTGAGCCTGTTCTTCAGAGAGCCTTGGGGCGCCATGCCGGGCCACTTTGATGGTGGAGGTCTGGTGTTCCCTCGCTTGAAAACACTAAACTTGGGAAACTTTGTCATCAAGGACAACAGTCACTTTGACTGGGTTCTCTCGCAAAAGTCGCTGGAAACCTTGCGTATGGATAGCTGTTATATTCTTTCCTACATTCGTACCGACACGGAGCACACCGCGAAATGGAATCTAAAAACAAAAGACTGGCAGCGGCTACCCAACGGTTCCTACGGGTTTCTTGCTGAAGACGATGATATATTCAGCTATGACGGTACGTGGGAGGCCGTCTTCGATCGGATTCATGAGAGGCTCCCGGACCTGAGAGATCTTCGCGTCGACGAGAACAAATATAATCTGAACTTTTTGCAACGGTCCCAGCTTAGTACCTTGCTGCTTCCGAGTCGGTACATCGCATTCGACATTGGAATTTTACCTAGTCCATGGATCGAAACTAGTATTGAAGATGGAGAAATGGAGTTTGGCGACAATAACCCAAATACTGACGATATGAAGGAGGACAATGGCAAAGCCGGAGACGACGACGAAAATTTCATCTTGAATCGCGCTGCTGAGACAAGGAATGGAGACACGAGAGCATTCAACGAGCTCCTGGAAGCCTGCCGGGCGAGAAATTCAGCATGTTCGTCTAGCCGCTGTGGAAATCTGGGTGCTAAATCATAATCTTTCTTTTGCAACACTCCGGGTGAAGAAGAATGTGGTTACTAGAGAGTTCAAAGTATTTGTATTTAGATACAGTTGAATAGCATGAGTTGAAGAACCTGGGCCGTCAACCAGGTGACGTGGTCTTTAATGATATCCTCTGCATCACCAGAAGGACGCTCAAAAGGATACAGAACCATCGAATATTACAACATTGACGACGCCGAAAGTGCGATAAGGACCTTTAGGTAGAACTTCGTTTCAAGAGAGGACAATTAACGCCAGAGATATAAAAGAGTGTTCGTTTGCAGTAGTGATGGACCGTTTGGATGACCGTCACGCTCCTGAATCAGGGCGTAGTGCCTGCAGCGAAACGAACATAATCGAAAACTAGTGTCCAGGACTGCGGACCTAAATGCATTTAGACGGTTTCTAGATTGCCCTTGATAGGTGTTTGTTCCCTTCTTGTTCCTTCTCTGTCTTTCTTTTCTACACCTCCCTTTCCCGCTCTTCTGTCTGTTCCTTTCTTGTTACTGAAGAGGGAGCATAGCAACAGCCACAGTGACGAATTGCCACTGCTTCTCCAACTCTTCCGCGCTCGGCGGCTGGAAGAAAATAATTCAGTATCTGCCAAACGTTGTCCTGTCAGCTGTGTATTCTGGCAGGCAGGTCTGCACGCGCTTTAGAGATGAGGAGGACAGTGACATCTATGACAAAGATACAGGAAGTAGTTATACTAACAGGTTAGTCTAGACGCAAGACTGGGTAATAGACATAGCTATAGGCAATGCGGCAGCAGCAGTGGCAGCGGCAGCAGTTGGAAGAGTAGCAATAACTACGCGGCGGCGGTTTACCTTCCTGCTGCAGTCGAGTTTTCCTAGCCAGCCCAGGTTCAGGTCCAGCTACCCTGATGCAGAAGAGGTGTTACAAGCATTATCCCAGGCGATCTCTGGGCTTCAGAAGTGACAGGCGCAGCTACACTATGCCCAAAAGGACGTTATAGATCAATAGGATGCTAAGCTAGACAAGTACAAAAGGGTTAAGGAGCACTCGGTGGAGGAATTATATAGAGCCCTGGACTTTATTGACTTAGTGGCAGATGCAGGTAACAGAGGCGCAGGCGGTAACTGGCTAACTAGCCTCTGGACATATGCTGGGTTGGGTAAGGATGCTTAGGCCTAGTAGGTATTCTCAGCTAACATGTAGAGCGAGATGAGGCAGGAGGTGTAGGACGGCGACATGCTTAGCAAGATTCTGATGCAGAAGCAGATAGAGTTGCTACAGCGAGTATGATATTGATGTCTAGCTACATACGTGAGTAGCGTAGCCTTGTGCAGCCATATATTAAGGCCTCCCGAGATGTCAAGTTTTTCTTGACTTGTAACCTGGCATGTGCAAGTGAGGCTATTGCGGGAGCTGCATGGACCTTTTTTTCTTTTGAATTCAATTTAGATTTATTGCCAAGTGCACGGGATTGCGTGTGCACTACACATACATACATATATACAGGTACCTGTCTACTTCTAATGTACATTAATAAATTTTATTCCAGTGTAGGACCAAAATTAAAGAACAAGTGCTTATCTAGATTAACTTAAACTAATCTTGTTTAGTTAAGAATTAGATTTTAATTAATAGTTATAAACTTAAGTGTTTTTAGTAATAAGAACTAACTTACTTACTTATATAAACTAGTTGCTTATAAACTAGATTATATAACCTTTAAGTATACTTTAGAAACGTTAAGTTTATTAAAGATTTTAAGAGTTAATTATAAATAAAGAAAAGCTAGTTAAATTATACTTCTTACTAGTAACTATTTATTAGACCTCTTATAATAACCTAGCCTTACTTTACTAGTGTCTTTATTAACACTAAAACCTTATATAGTAACTAAAATCTATAGCCTATATATACTAACTATTAGGCTACTATAAAAGCTTTTATTAATAGTAGTCCTAACTATAGTATTATTAATACTAATACTAAAGTAATTAAGTATTTTATAAAGAAGTACTATAATAATTAAATTATAGAGTATACTAGTAGTAAATATAAAACTATTAACTTAAAATTATAATTATTTTATAATCTTTATATTAAGGTAAATATAATATAAGACTAGTAGTAAGTAATAGTTTAAGTAATATTCTAAAGTAAACTACAAAAGTATTATACTTTTATTTTTATTAATAATATATATATATAGTAAGTAAATAATTATAGTAAGTAGACTATATTTACTTACCTTTTTATTATTTTAATAAGTTATTTTAACTAGATTATATAAAATTAATTAAAAATATATATTACCTTATTCTTTATTATTATCCTAAACTACCTTATAGGTTTATATATTATATATAGTCTTTTTATAATTACTATATTATAATATATATAGTTTACTACCTTTTATATAACCTTTCTTTTAGGATATTTTTTTACCTCTAGCTTTAATACCTTCTTTTTCTTCTTATAGTGTCTTTACTTTAGTTATATTAAGTAACCTTTTAAGATATAGTTAGGTCTTTTTAGCCCTTTAGTATTTACTAAGTATCTTTATCCTTATATAAAGTTTATAGTTCTTTACCTTAATAATAATAAGTTAATATACTAACTTACTAATACTCTTTAACTATAAGTTAATTACCTTATATATTAGTATTAATAAACTTTCTTAATACTCTTTAATCTTTTTTTTAATAAAGTAAAGCTTTATATACCTTTAATTACTATTATTAGTGTTTTTAGGTCTTATAAGCCTAAGCTAGTTAGATATAAGTTTACTAGTGTTAGTATCTTTAGTTTAAAATCTAGATAAAAAATAATAACTTTAGGATTAAAAAGTATAAGACTAGTTTACTAGAAACCTACTTATATATTAATTTTACTTATTAAAGTAAAGAATACTACTTTAAAAGTAAAAAAGAAGTTATCTTTAGTAATATATATAATTTATATTTATATTATTTTCTTAATTATCTTATTATATGAATACTTTAAAAGGCTAAAATAGCTAATATTAAAAAGCTAAAGCTTATATAATAAGTAAAAAAGTATATATAAAGTAATAATTCTTTTTTTATAGTAGTTATTAAATTTAGTTAATTTATAGTTATTATAGCTATTTAGGATTAGAAGGTAATAAGTACCCTTTATATAAGACTTTATATACTAGTTAATATAATTTAACTAATCTAGGCTAATCTTATTTATTATTTATTTATTTTTATTTAAGTAAATATACTAGTTAGCTAAGAATAAGCTTTTTTAGTACTAAGAGAAGAGGTAATATTTACTCTTTATAATAATATATAAAGGTATTACTTAGCTATCTATATATATACTCTAAATAATAAAAACCTATTTATACTTACTAGGCTACTTTATATAAGGCCTTCTATATTAGTTAGAAGTTATAATAACCTTTATATATAATAGTATTCTTATTAAAAACCTAGTCTCATTAAAATTATAAATATTATAATCTTATATTCTATACTTTATAATTATATTTTATATAAGTATAAACTAGCCTTATATAATTATAAGATCTTTAGCTAAGGCTATCTAATAGTTACTTTAATATTAAAATTATATTTTTAATTAAGGTTATTATTATATAAAGTTTTTACTTATTAAAGTCTAATATATATTATATTATATTTATTTAAGAGTTAGTAAGCTATATCTTATGTATCTTATTATTATAAAGGAAACCCTTAATTAATTAGGTTAATAACCCTCTTAAGAATTACCTTCTTTTTTACTTTTATTATCTTCTTTAATTTTAGGTATATCTTATCTTATATAATATATCCTATGTGTTAGTAATAGAGTGTTATATAAGGGACCTTAAAGATAGTAGCTACTTTTTATTTAGATATTTTTAGGTCTTTTTTAATAGCTTAGAGTGCAAAGATAATATAGTTTTTAATTAAAGAGGATTATATATTTATATATAAAGAAATAATAGTATAAAGGTTAAAGATATAAAAAGTAGGTAGATATAGTCTACTTACTATAATTATCTACTTACTATATATATATATTAAGTAAGTAATTTTAATAGTTTAATAGTAAAGCTTAAAGAATAATTTAAAAGTAAGAAGATATACTTAGTTAATATTACTAAACTTTACTATATATTACTTAATTTAATTACTTATAATAATAATATTAGAAATAGACTTAAGATCTTTAAGTTACTTATTAAGAAGGTTACTAAGCTAGTTAAGGTAAATATTAGTAACACTAAAGAGTAAATTAATATAGTTAAGTATATATATTAGTAGTAATTAATAAATAATTATAGTAACTATAGTCTTAACTATATATAAAGTAAAGATAGATAACTAATATAGGTTAGTTAGTTAAATAACTAACTTACTACTAAAAGTTTTTAGTAGATCTATAGCTAATTATCTAAGAATTTACTTATAATAAGTTACTAATATTAATCTAGTAACTTAATGTTTATTTATATTAGTTAATATTATAATATTATTTTAAGATATACTTTATTACCTTAATAATACTTACTATAAAGTATTTTATAGAGTTATATAGGGTTATAAAGACAGTATTTATTTTAAATAATTATAGTAATAATAACTTTACTACTCTTCTTTAGAGGTAAAAGAGGTAAATAAGGTTAAAGATAAGAGATAAGAGATAAGATATAGAAGTATTATATTATTATAGATATAGAAGAGATTATAGATCTAACTAGCTAACTAGACCTAGGGATATAAAGAGATTACTTATACTTATTTCTTAGGTATTCTAAGGATTTCTCTAGTATTCTAGGCTATTAAGTAGGTTATTAAGTAGGTCATTAAATTATAGAGTATTATTTTACTTATAATAGGGTATTATTTTATCTATTTACCTTATATAACCTAGAACTATATTCTTAATTCCTTAGAGAAGAAGGAGGTCTTACTTAGAAGACCTATTCTTTATATATTTATAAGGTCTTTAAACCTTAATATCTTATACCCCCCCTTAAGGTATATATAATTTATTATATATAGCTTATCTATTAAAAGCTTCATTAGAAAAATTAAGATAGCTATTTATTATTAAGTATATATACTTAAATATATACTATACTAATCTTTTTAAAACATTTATAAGAAAAAGAAAACAAGTAATAGTAAAATATTTATATATGTATATTACTCTTCTTTATAATATTATTTTATTATTCTTATAGTTTATATATTTATCTCTTATATTCTTATTTTCTTCTTATTTATTATATTTAGGTATAGTATCTTTATTTATTATATTTATAGTATTTATTATATTATTAAATAAAACCTTTCCTAAAGGTTTAGTTAAAATATCTACTATTGTTAGTAACACCAAGGGATAGGTTAATACAGTTAACTGTACATATCAGTAGTAATTAATAAATAATAGGGGTAACTATAGTTCTCTATTATACGTAAAGAAAAGAAGGATAATTATTATAGGTTAATTAGTTAAATAACTAACTTATTGCCTACAAATCCTTAGAGAATCTATAGCTAAATATCTAAGGATTTACTAGTAATAAGTTATTAGGGTTAACCTAATAACTTTAATATTTATCTATAATAGTTAACATTATAACACTAGTAACTTTCTATAGTACTAAAAATCCCCTATTATTTATATCTAAAAGAATAGCTAAAAAACGTAATAAAAAACAAGAAGCTAAAAAGTATTTAATACTTTTTGCTTATGTAGTCTATTATATATAAGAAACCTATCTATTTATCTATATCTCTAACTGCCTATTACTAACTAGCTTCTTTAACGTAGTGTTTAGTAATAACTTTATAAATTTATCTACTAGGTTATTACTACTATAAATCTACTGTATCTTATAAATCTTATAGTATTTATATAACTAGTAAAAGGCTATAATATCTATTATAAGTTACTTCTCCTTTATAGTACTAAGCTTTATAAAGCACTTATAAAGCAAGTATAAGTTAGTATAAAGTATTATAGGTATTTATAGTAGCTTAAGGCAGTTAGTAATTATTACAAGAGTAGTACTAATTACATAGGCAACGTTAACGCTAGTAACTATCCTATAGACCTTAGAGGCAAGTATACTATATATAACTTTTTTATACTTTATTAAGCTAAAGTAAATAATATTACTAGTTAATTTAAAGCTTTTGCTATTAACAGTAGGTTACTTAATAATTTATTTATTAGTAAGAACTATAATAAAGCTAAGTTAAAAGGTAAAGTTATAGTTATTTATAAATAAGCTATTAATAAATATAAAAAGCTTAGTAGTTATAAGGTTAATTAGTAAGAATTATAGGCTATAGTTAAGGTTATTAATTTACTATTTAATTTAGTAGTTTAAAGCTTTAATCTTCTCTACTATAGGTAATTAGTATTAGGCAGTAACTAAATAGTTAAAGTAGGCTTTAGGTTAGTAAATAGAAGTAATATATATACTATAGGTGTATTACTAGACATAATCTTGCTAAGCAGTAGGTAATTTCTTATTAATAAGTTAAAGCTTTTTACCTTAGCCTTTTTAGTAAAAGGTAAGCTTACTATTAGTAGTAATAAATAATATACTACTATTAAAGGTAATAAAGTTATTAGCTATAAGTAACTACTTAGGTTTTACTATAAAAGTAGCCTTCTTAAGCTTCTTCTCTTTATAGGTAAAGAATTTACTATTTATAAGGCTAATTATATTATCTATTTATATACTAATTAATCTAAAGTTACTATTATTAGGTAATAATATTAATAGGCAAAGGTTAAAAGTTAATAAATCTATCTAGAGATTTTCTTTATAATAGTAGTTATAAGTTGCCTACTAGTAGGTTTCTACCTCTATAATACTATATAGTAGCTTAGTTACTATTATTATTATATTTACTAAGTAAAAATATTAAATTTACATAAGTAGGTAGGTAAAAATAATATAGTTTAGTAGTATTACTAATTAGGTATATGCTTAGATAATATTATATAACTAGAGGAGAAATCTATATTAAAGTAGCAAAGGGGCAAAGGTAAAGATTAATTACTAGGCTATTTACTAAATAATAGGTAACTATATAAGAATTATTTCTTTACTATTATCTATATAACCTTAGATAATAAGCTATAATTTCTTATAAGGCTACTTATTTTTACCTTTTACTTTATAAACTATATATAATTTAAATATATAGGTATTACTATAGGATTTCTTATTATAAGTAATAATATAAAATACACTATAGTTAATAAAGGCTTTTACTTTTACTTTATTATATTCTTTAAAAGTTTACTAGGTGTAGTAATAATCTCTTTCTTGTGTAGCTTAATAGTAAGTGTATAGTCTACCTCCTCTTTTATAGTTAAGAACGCTATAGTTATAGTAAGTATATCTCTATAAAAATATAGGTATTAGGTTCTTTTATAGGTAACTATAGCGTTATTATAGTAGTTTATTATTAATAATAATAGTATTATATACTTCCCCTTTAGCGTTAGGTATCTCTATAAGGTCTTCTTACGCTTACGTAGTGTATATAGGTTATCTTCTGCTTATATAAGTAGCTAGTAGGTTTATCTAGCGTAAGGAGGTCTAGTTAACCTTCCTCTATATAGTAAGGTTTTACTATAGTAGTCCTAAAGTTATATAGGCTATAAGGTAAATTAATAGTATAAGTAGTACTATTATTAGTAATAAGGTAAAATAGGCCTTACTAGCTATATTTTTTATACTATATATAGACAAAGGATTAAATAGGTAAAGTAATAGTATTAGTTAAATCTAGGCTATTATATATAGCTAGCGCTTTATAAAGCTATTACTTTACGTAGATTTAGTGTACTATAGCTATTACTTTCTTAATTACTTTAGTGTACTATATAGTAGTTATAGTAAGTAGTAACTTATTAGTTATTTAGGGGTATATACTAAAAACAAGGAAAGTTAAGACAAGGCTATCTAGGCTAGTAGTATTATTAATTATTTTAATAGTAAGTTAAAGGGCAACTTTAGGTTTAGCGCTAGTTTTTTATAAATAATCTTATAGGTGTAGTAAAGGGGTATATAATAGTGCTTAACTTTACTAATACTATAATAGGCTTTAATAAGTACTTCTTTTACTTTAATAAATAACCTATAGGTAGTATATTTAAACTTACTAAAGTAAAAATTTAGGCTAGCGTTAGTTATTATTTAATTAAGTAGGCTAAAATATATATTAATCTAGTATATTATAGTGCCTCCTATATATACTTTATAGTAATAGATTATAAGAATCTTACTATATTAAACACTATTACTATATTAACTATATAAAGTACTAGTTTATTACTATTAAAGTATATTATATTAATAAGGATCTTATAGTTAAACTTATTATTATTATATAGTATAAATTTAAAGTAACTAGAGGCTTTAGAGTGTAGTTAGTAGTAGTAGTAGTACTTATTAATAGCTTTAATTAACAAAAGGGAGGTGTTTTCTCTAGTATATTTAAGTAACTTATAAAGTTACTAAACAGATAGGTAGCTAAATTACTAGTAGATTTAGTATAATTTACTATTTATTAGGTGTTACCTAGTAATACTCTTCTCTAGTAGTTATAAAATATTTATAAGTAGCTAAATTAGTAGATAATAAGTATAACGTTATTACCTTAGATTAGCTAGTTAGTAAGGTTATTAAATTTTATATATAATAGTCTATATCCTTAAGTAAAAAGAAATAGGTATTAGTAGTTATTATATAAAAAACAAGGTTACTAAGTAGTATAAGTATATTAATTACCCCTAGGGATTTAAAGTAATTACTACTACTAAAGTAAATACTTACTTTACTTACTTAGGTAGTATCTATAGGTATCTTTTTACTTAAGTAGCACTAAAGGTAAAGTATTACTTATAGCTAGTAGTTAATTTCTTAGCTACACTAGTGTTAGGTATAATACTATAAAAAGTTACTACTAAATAGCGCTTATTAAGTATAAATATCTTATTAGTTTTTATAGTCTTACTAGGTAATAGCTCCTTTAGTAGGTTTTATAAGTAAGTATATAGTAGTTACCTAGTTATATAACTTAGAGAATATAGTTAGGCTATTAATTAATAGTTATATAAAAAGGTAGTAAATATAAAAACACTATATCTATATAGTTATTATTATTACTAAAGGTTATTCTTTACTATTACTTACTTCTTAGAGATAACTTATATTATAACCTTTATAGTTAAAAGAAAGTAGTTAAAGGTAGCTAGTAAAGCTTATATAAAGTAGGTGCTTTTATACTAGTTAAACAAGGATTACTACTCTTCTTTAGTATACTTAGTTAACTAATAACTAGGCTTACTATAGATAAAGTACTTCTTAGTTAATTTATTACTATACTAGTTTTTACTATAGTAGTTACTTTATAAAGAACCTTATGTTTACTATAGATTAGTATAATTATTATAGCTACTATTATACTTATAGTTAACCTAAAATTACTTATCCTTGTAGTAGATTTATCTATAGGGTATTACATAAGTAGCTTATAGTAAAGTAAGGTATTTACTACTCTATTATATAGTTATATAAGAGGCTATAGAATATAGCTAGTAGGTTAAAGAGAGCTATAGTACACTTAGGTATACTATAGTAATAGTAATAAGGTATTTATAATAATCCTTATCCTTAGGTAGCTATTATAAGTAGTTACCTTAACTAGTTTAGTAACCTTTTAATAAGTAACTTAAGATCTTAAGCTTATTCTTACTATAGTTTTTATAGGTAATTAAGTTAAATAATATATAGTAAAGCTTAGTAATATAGCTAAGTGTACCTTATTACCTTTAAATTATTCTTTAAGCTTTACTATTAGAGTATTAAAATTACTACCTATTAGTAGAGGTAAAGTATAATACTCTTATAGTTTACTTAAAGTATTACTTAAATTACTACTCTATAGTAGTCTTATATTATACTACCTAGACATAAAGGTTATAGAATAATAGTAATTTTAAGTTAATAGTCTTATACTAGCTACTAGTGTACTTTATAGCCTAGTTATTAAAGTATATCTTTATAAGGTTACTTATTTACTTTAGCGTTAGCCTAATGTTACTATTAATATTACTATAGTTAATAAGAGCTCTGTAGTATATAGTAGTTATTATATATAGGCTATTAATTTTAGCTATTATATAGGTTTTAGTGTTAATAAGGCAGTAGTAAGGTAAAGTTAAGTTATTATAAGAGGTTTAGTAGCTAGTTACTAGTAATAGGTAACTTTAACTGTTTTTACTTATATATAATTATCTTATAGCCTTAATATTTTAATAAAGTTAAGGTCTTTAAGGTGTTCTCTAAAGTTATATAATAATCTTTAATAATAGTAATTATTTATTAGTCTAGTAGGTACCTTCCTCCTGTTAAAGGGTATTAAATATATATTAGGTAATTAATAAGTATTTACTATAGTTAACCTACACTCTATAGTTAATAAGGAAGTTATATAGACCTATTAAGACCTTTAGGTTAATAGCCTTAAAGTTACTAATAAGCTAGTTAGTAAGGTCTTCTTATATATAGTAAAGTAATTTACTACTAAGGTAGTTATTATACTTAGATTTACTAAGGTAAAATATAATAATAGTATTAAGCATAAGGGACTATTACTTCTTATAAGGTTAGTTAGTAACCTTATAATATAATCTTCCCTTATTAGTATAAAGAATATACTATATAAAGGCAAAAGGTATAGTAATAATATTATTTATTACTACTATCTTCTTACTATATTAAGTAGTATATTATATTTACTATAAATCTCTCTTCTTGTTACTTTATAGGTAAAGGCGTAGTAACCTAAGAGCCTTACTTACTTATAAGCTTATCTTTTTATTATTTAGCTTAGGTCTTCTACTTATAGGCGAGTTTATTTACTATTATCCTCTGTTAGCCTAATAACCTCTTAAATATAGGCGTTTCTTCTAGTAGACTAGAAGGCGTATAATTTATTAGAGGGATTACTACTAGTAGTATAGACACTAGGGAAAATATACTCTTATAGGTAAATAACTTAGGAAAAATAATAGGCTATTAATTAGCTACTTATTAACGCTATTAGTTAGTAAAAAAGGAAATAATAGGCTATTACTTAGTAACTTATTAACTATTAGTTAGTAGAAGAAGTATATATATAGAAAAAGAAGTTAGTAAGCTAAAGAGCTTATAATAAATAGGATATAGTAAATAATTACTAGTTAGCTATAGGTAATAAAGTAAGGGGTTTTTTATAGTTAAAAGTGCTTCTTAAAGGAATAAAGCTTATATAATAGACATAAATTAATAAGGTTTCTATAGTTAAGGGACTAGTTATAGATCTATTAATTAACCTATTATAATAGGAATTAGTATAATATTACAGTAAGGGTATTTATAGAGGCGTTTTTTAGTCCTTGCCTACTCTAGGCGTATAAATAATTAACTAGTAATAATTACCTGTTCTTGTAGTCCTTACTAATCTATAGTTTAGACAGTAAAGTTAACCTATATAGTTAATAGTAAAGTTAACTACTAATTAGTGTTAGTAACACTAAGGGATAAGTTAATATAGTTAACTATATATATTAGTAGTAATTAATAAATAATAGGGGTAACTATAGTTCTCTATTATATATAAAGAAAAGAAGGATAATTATTATAGGTTAGTTAGTTAAATAACTAACTTATTGCCTATAAATCCTTAGAGAATCTATAGCTAAATATCTAAGGATTTACTAGTAATAAGTTATTAGGGTTAACCTAATAACTCTAATATTTATCCACAATAGTCAACATTACAACAACTATATTATCTTTTATATTTAATAATATAAATATACTTATTTATTTATTATAGTATCTCTAGTAAAGTAATATTTTAT
>NW_026850876.1:0-16841 GCF_030913465.1 Colletotrichum navitas
AATATATATAAAAAGAATTTATCTTGTATTTTTTCTTTGTATTTTGTATAATATAAAAAATATAATACATGTATTTATATTTGTATTATATTAAGTATAGGAAAAAATATAAATATAAATATATATATTATATTATACTAGAAAAAAAATATAAATACATGTATTATATTTATATTGTATTTGTATTATATTTTTTTAATACTCTAATAATAATAAGCTTTAGTAACTAATAAATTAGACTATTACTTAAGCACTTTTACTTATTTATTTACCCTTTAGAGCTTTACTTTCTACTATTAACTATATAAATTTAATTTCTCTCTTTAATTTATAAATATTTACTAGTATTACTTTTTACTTTTTTTTAATTATAGTTACTATATTATCCTTAGCTTCTTTTACTTCTACTTTATTTACTTATAATTAAGTAAATAATTATACTTAGATCTAGTGCTCCTTTACTATTAATAACTATATAAAGGATATCTAGTCTTAGTTTAGACACTAAGGAGATAACTATATAATTAACCCTAAAAATACTTCTTTTACTTTAATTTAAGTAGTAAAGTTCTCCTAGTTTCTTAATTAGTAACTAAATACTAAGTTCTATACTTAAATATACCTATATTATAACTAGATTCTAATAAAAAGGAACTTCCTAAGGATAATCTTTACTCTAGATAATATCTAATTCCTTAACTAGCTATATTAGAATAACATAGATAATTTCTTTATATAGTACTAAAATATATTTAAGAATATAATAAGTAATCTAATATAAATAGATTAGTTATATTATAAAGCAAAGGATATTTTTACTAACTACTATAACTTATAGAAATATCTTTTATATAAGGATTAGATTATAAAGGATAAGATTAAAGCTACACTATAGATTATAATATAAGACTTAGCTGTTGTTTAGAATATTACTATTATTCTAATTACTTAAGAAAGTATAGTAAATAAAGGAAGAGTTTAAGCTATTTTACTTACTATAAATAAGATTACTAATATAATTAAGACTTAGGTATATATTATAGTGTTTTCTCTTTATATAAATAACCTAGGTTACTTTATAAGGCTAATTATAAATTAAAGAGATAGTATAATCTACTAGTATAATCCCCTTTAGGTAAGTAAATAATTAAAATAATTATTTATTAATAATATTATAGCCTTAAAGGACTTTTATTAAAGAATAAACGCTTTACTATATATCTATTAACTAATTAATATAAGTATATATATTATTAATTTAGTTTAGTAACTAAGAGAATAAGAATATAGCCTATATATACTTAAGTAGATCTAAATAGTACTATAATTTAGAGAACTTTACTTAACTAGGAATATATTCTAGATAAATCTAAGTCTTTAAGGAAGCTTTAGAAATAAGCTATAATTATTATAGATTAAGTAAATCAGTTTTAGTTTCTACTATAAAGGATTATAATACTATAATACTATAAAGGACATCCTAGCTATATCCTTTAAAGAGTTCTAGAGTAATTAAGTAAGACTTTAAATAGCTTTACTAGCTAAGTTAAATAATATTATTATAATTAAATCTAAGCTTAACTAATTAACTTTAACTAAACCTATATAATAATTATCCTTAGTATAACTACTTTTAGTTACTTTCTAATTACCTTTTTTATTATCTTTTTAACTAGTACTTTTTACTTTACTTTATTAAGAGTATAATACTTATTACTAATCTATACTAAAGATATTACTTTTCTCTTTTTAAAAGTTTATTAAAATAATACTTTTTACTTTCTTACTCCTTATTATACTATACTTACCCTAGAGTAATAGCCTAATACTAATTAATAAAATAATTATAAGACTATAGTAGTCTCTATAGATACCTTAATAAGTTAAAGAAGACTATAAGGCCTAAATATTAAAAGCTTTCTAGGAATCTAGACTAGTGCTACCTAATATATTAATAATATACTACTTATTATAATTAATATTTAGTCTTTAGACTATAGAAGCTTAATTATCTTTATACTACTTACTAAGATCTATAAACTAACTAGAATTAATAGTTCTTAAGTCTCTTAATCTATTTATCTCTTTAATTTTTCCCTTACTAGTATAGTAACCTTACTACTTTTTCTTCTTTATCTCTCTTATATATTAATTAATTAATAACTCTTTTTTCTCTCTCTTAACTTATTAATTATATATTACTTTCTATTTATCTTCTTTTTTATTATTATTAACTTTATAAATCTATAATAGAACTTTCTTATATATTATAATAGTCTAGCTTAGCCTTTAATCTTTAGTTATTAGTTCTCTTAAGGTTTAATAAGACTAGAATAGTATAGCCTAGCTTTATATCCTAATAAGTAATACCTAAAACTACACTTTTTTTCTAGCTTTTACTATTAATTTATAAAGTTCTTTCTTTTTAATTATAGTTTATATATACTAACTTTATTAAACTTTTTAACATAAAAAGTAAAAAGTTATTAATATATTTTTATATAATATTACTATTTATTTTAATACTAATACTTCTATCTAAGAGTTTATTACTAAAGTAATTTAATATAAAGGTTACTTTTATATAATACTTATTTAGTCTTATAGCTAACTTATATAGGTTTACCTTTAAAAGTATATAAATAATATACTTTATTACTTTACTAACTACTATTACTTTAATAACTATTAAGGAAAAGTATATAGTAAGTATATTTAGATAAGCTATAAAGCTTAATATAGTTACTATAGCTAAAAAAAGGTTTCTTTAGGTAATAATAGTAGTAATTTTAGTAATAGTAGTAATAGCTAAAGTAACTATAAGAAACTATTAGTCTTTAAGGGCTAAAACCTTTATACACTAAGGAAGTGTTTAAGGAAAAGTATTAAAGAGAAGAGCTTCTTCCTTAGCTCTAGTACTAAGCTATTAATCCTTAATTAAGATTAGGTCTAAGGTATATTTTTCTTTATATAAGCTAAGTAATAAGTAAGTATAAAAGGTTTATATACTCTTTATAACCTAGTAAAAATATATTTTCTTATATAGTAGATTTATATACTTTATTTATAGTTAAGGTCTTTAGTCTAGTTAAGGTTAAAATATATATTTAGGGTTTTAAAGTTAAATAATACCTTTTTTATAGTATAAAGACTAATTCTTTATATAAATTAATTATTAATTAGTTTTCTTAATTTATTTAATATATACTTTAATTTAAATCTTTAGTATATTTATACTAACTAGCTTTTAAATACTAAAGTTTAGTAATTTCTTAGTAAGTATATTTACTAGGTTATTTTCTTTATTAATTTATTTAATCTTTAAGTGTTAGTAATACTAAGGGATAAGTTAATATAGTTAACTATATATATTAGTAGTAATTAATAAATAATAGGGGTAACTATAGTTCTCTATTATATATAAAAAAAAGAAAGATAATTATTGTAGGTTAGTTAGTTAAATAACTAACTTATTACCTATAAATCCTTAGAGAATCTATAGCTAAATATCTAAGGATTTGCTAGCAATAAGTTATTAGGGTTAACCTAATAACTCTAATATTTATCTATAATAGTCAATATTATAACACTAGTAACTTTCTATAGTGCTAGAAATCCCCTATTATTTATATCTAAAAGAACAGCTAAAAAACATAATATAAACAAGAGGCTAAAAAGTATTTAATACTTTTTACTTATATAGTCTATTATATATAAAAAACCTATTTATTTATCTATATCTTTAACTACCTATTACTAACTAGCTTCTCTAATATATTATTTAGTAATAACTTTATAAATTTATTTACTAGGTTATTACTACTATAAATCTACTATATCTTAAAAATCTTATAGTATTTATATAACTAGTAAAAGGCTATAATATCTATTATAAGTT
This sequence comes from Colletotrichum navitas, assembly GCF_030913465.1. Taxonomy (NCBI): domain Eukaryota; kingdom Fungi; phylum Ascomycota; class Sordariomycetes; order Glomerellales; family Glomerellaceae; genus Colletotrichum; species Colletotrichum navitas. The sequence continues at coordinate 3,899 of NW_026850876.1, forward strand.
ACTTCTCTTTTATAGTACTAAGCTTTATAAGGCACTTATAAAGTAAGTATAAGTTAGTGTAGAGTATTATAGGTATTTATAGTAGTTTAAGGCAGTTAGTAATTATTATAAGAGTAGTACTAATTATATAGGCAACGTTAGCACTAGTAACTATCCTATAGACCTTAGAGGTAAATATACTATATATAACTCTCTTATACTTTATTAAACTAAAGTAGATAATATTACTAGTTAACTTAAAGCTTTTACTATTAGTAGTAAGTTACTTAATAATTTATTTATTAGTAAGAACTATAATAAAACTAAGTTAAAAAGTAAGGTTATAGTTATTTATAAATAAGCTATTAATAAATATAAAAAGCTTAGTAGTTATAAGGTTAATTAGTAAAAATTATAGGCTATAGTTAAGGTTATTAATTTACTATTTAATTTAGTAGTTTAAAGCTTTAATCTTCTCTACTATAAGTAATTAGTATTAGGTAGTAACTAAATAGTTAAAGTAAGCTTTAGGTTAGTAAATAGAAGTAATATATATACTATAGGTATATTACTAGATATAATCTTACTAAGCAGTAGGTAATTTCTTATTAATAAGTTAAAGCTTTTTGCCTTAGCCTTTCTAGTAAAGAGTAAGCTTACTGTTAGTAGTAATAAATAATATACTACTATTAAAGGTAATAAAGTTATTAGCTATAAGTAACTACTTAGGTTTTACTATAAAAGTAGCCTTCTTAAGCTTCTTCTCTTTATAAGTAAAGAATTTACTATTTATAAGGCTAATTATATTATCTATTTATATACTAATTAATCTAAAGTTACTATTATTAGGTAATAATATTAATAAGTAAAGGTTAAAGGTTAATAAATCTATCTAGAGATTCTCTTTATAATAGTAGTTATAAGTTACCTACTAGTAGGTTCTTGTCTCTATAATACTATATAATAGCTTAGTTACTATTATTATTATATTTACTAAGTAAAGATAGTAAATTTATATAAGTAAGTAAATAAAAATAATATAATTTAGTAGTATTACTAATTAGGTATACACTTAGGTAATATTATATAACTAGAGGAAAAATCTATATTAAAGTAGCAAAGGGGCAAAAGTAAGTATTAATTACTAGGCTATTTACTAGATAATAGGTAACTATATAAGAATTATTTCTTTACTATTATCTATATAGCCTTAGATAATAAGCTATAATTTCTTATAAGGCTACTTATTTTTACTTTTTACTTTATAGACTATATATAATTTAAATATATAGGTATTACTATAGGATTTCTTATTATAGATAATAATATAAAATATACTATAGTTAATAAAGGCTTTTACCTCTGCTTTATTAAATTCTTTAAAGGGTTTACTAGGTATAGTAATAATCCTTTTCTTATATAGCTTAATAGTAAGTATATAGTCTACCTTCTCTTTTATAGTTAAGAACACTATAGTTATAGTAAAGTATATCTCTATAAAGAACATAGGTATTAGGTTCTTTTATAAGTAACTATAGCGTTATTATAGTAGTTTATTATTAATAATAATAGTATTATATACTTCCCCTTTAGCGTTAAGTATCTTTATAAGGTCTTTTTATACTTATATAGTATATATAGGATTATCTTCTGCTTATATAGAGTAGCTAGTAGGTTTATTTAGCGTAGAGAGGTCTAGTTAACCTTCCTCTATATAGTAAGGTTTTACTATAGTAATCCTAAAGTTATATAGGCTATAAGGTAAATTAATAGTATAAGTAGTACTATTATTAGTAATAAGGTAAAATAGGCCTTACTAGCTATATTTTTTATACTATATATAGACAAAGGATTAAAGGGGTAAAGTAATAGTATTAGTTAAATCTAGGCTATTATATATAGTTAGTGCTTTATAAAGCTATTACTTTATATAGATTTAGTATACTATAGCTATTACTTTCTTAATTACTTTAGTGCACTATATAGTAGTTATAGTAAGTAGTAACTTATTAGTTATTTAAGGGTATACACTAAAAATAAAGAGAGTTAAAACAAGGCTATCTAGGCTAATAGTATTATTAATTACTTTAATAGTAAGTTAAAAAGTAACTTTAGGTTTAGTACTAGTTTTTTTATAAATAATCTTATAGGTATAGTAAAAAGGTATATAATAGTACTTAACTTTACTAATACTATAATAGGCTTTAATAAGCACTTTCTTTACTTTAATAAATAACCTATAGGTAGTATATTTAAACTTACTAAAGTAAAAATTTAGGCTAATATTAGTTATTATCTAATTAGGTAGGCTAAGATATATATTAATCTAGTATATCTATAGTACTTCTTATATATATTCTATAGTAATAGATTATAAGAATCTTACTATATTAAATATTATTACTATATTAACTATATAAAGTATTAGTTTATTACTATTAAGATATATTATATTAACAAGGATCTTATAGTTAAACTTATTATTATTATATAGTATAAACTTAAAGTAACTAGAAGCTTTAAAGTATAATTAGTAGTAGTAGTAGTACTTATTAATAGCTTTAATTAATAAAAGGGAGGTGTTTTCTCTAGTGTATTTAAGTAACTTATAAAGTTACTAAACAGATAAGTACCTAAATTACTAGTAGATTTAATATAATTTACTATCTATTAGATGTTACCTAGTAATACTCTTCTCTAGTAGTTATAAAAGTATCTATAGGTAGCTAAATTAGTAAACAATAGGTATAATATTATTACCCTAGATTAGCTAGTTAGTAAGGTTATTAAATTTTATACTATAATAGTCTATATCCTTTAAGTAAAAGAGAAATAAAGTATTAGTAGTTATTATATAAAAAATAAGGTTACTAAGTAGTATAAGTATATATTATAATGTTAACTATTGTAGATAAATATTAGAGTTATTAGGTTAACCCTAATGACTTATTACTAGTAAATCCTTAGATATTTAGCTATAGATTCTCTAAGGATTTATAGGTAATAAGTTAGTTATTTAACTAACTAACCTATAATAATTATTCTTCTTTTCTTTATATATAATAGAGAACTATAGTTACCCTATTATTTATTAATTACTACTAATATATATAGTTAACTATATTAACCTATCCCTTAGTGTTACTAACACTAATTAGTAGTTAACTTTACTGTTAACTATATAGGTTTACTTTACTATCTAAACTATAGATTAGTAAGGACTATAAGAAGAGGTAATTATTACTAGTTAATTATTTATACACCTAGAGTAGGCAAGGACTAAAAAACGCCTCTATAAATACCTTTACTATAATATTATACTAATTACCTATTATAATAGGTTAATTAATAGATCTATAACTAGTCCTTTTAACTAGTAGAAACCCTGTTAATTTACGTCTATTATATAAGCCTTATTACCTTTAGAGAAGCGCTCTTAACTACAAAAAACCTCTTACTTTATATACCTATAGCTAACTAGTAATTATTTACTATATCCTATTTATTATAAGCTTTTTAGCTTACTAACTTCTTTTTCCTATATATATACTCCTTTTACTAACTAATAGCGTTAATAAGTTACTAATATAATAGCCTATTATTTCTTCTTCTTTTACTAACTAATAGCGTTAATAAGTAGCTAATATAATAGCCTATTGTTTTTCTTTAAGTTATTTACTTATAAGAGTATATTTTTCCTTAGTTATTTATACTACTAGTAGTAATCCCTTTAATAAATATATACGCCTTCTAGTCTACTAGAAGAAACGCCTATGTTTAAGAGGTTATTAGGCTAACAGAGGATAATAGTAAATAATACTACGCCTATAAGTAGAAGACCTAAGCTAAGATAAGTAAACAAGATAAGCTTATAAGTAAGTAAGGCTCCTAGGTTACTATGCCTTTGCCTATAAGGCAACAAAAAGAGGAGATTTATAGTAAATATAATATACTACTTAATATAGTAAAGAAGATAGTAGTAATAAATAATATTATTACTATACCTTTTGCCTTATATAGTATATTCTTTTATACTAATAAAGGAAAGATTATATTATAAGGTTACTAACTAACCTTATAGAAAAGTAATAGTCCTTTATACTTAACACTATTATTATATTTTACCTTAGTAAATCTAAGTATAATAACTACTTTAGTAGTAAATTACTTTACTATATATAAGAAGACTTTACTAACTAGCTTATTAGTAACTTTAAGGCTATTAACCTAAAGGTCTTAATAAGTCTATATAACTTCCTTATTAACTATAGAGTATAGGTTAACTATAGTAAATACCTATTAATTACTTAATGTATATTTAATACTCTTTAATAGAGGAAGGTACCTACTAGACTAATAAAATAATTACTATTATTAAAGATTATTATATAACTTTAGAGAACCCTTAAAGACCTTAACTTTATTAAAGATATTAAAGGCTATAAGATAATTATATATAAGTAAAAACAGTTAAAGTACACCTATTACTAGTAACTAGCTACTAAACCTCTTATAATAACTTAACCTTTACCTTACTACTGCCTACGTTAACACTAAAACCTTATATAATAGCTAAAATTAATAGCCTATATATAATAACTACTATACTACTAAGAAGCTCTTGTTAACTATAGTAAATTAATAGTAACATTAAGGCTAATACTAAAGTAAATAAGTAACCTTATAAAGATATACTTTAATAACTAGGCTATAAAATACACTAGTAGCTAGTATAAGACTATTAACTTAAAATTACTATTATTCTATAACCTTTATATCTAGGTAAGTATAATATAAGACTACTATAGAGTAGTAATTTAAGTAATACTCTAAGGTAAACTATAAAGTATTATACTTTTACCTTTTACTAATAGGTAGGTAATTTTAATACTTTAATAGTAAAGCTTAAAAAATAATTTAAAGGTAATAAGGTATACTTAGCCTATATTACTAAGCTTTACTATATATTATTTAACTTAATTACCTATAAAAACTATAGTAAGAATAAGCTTAAGATCCTTAAGTTACTTATTAAAAGGTTACTAAGCTAGTTAAAGTAACTACTTATAATAGCTTACCTAAGGATAAGGATTATTATAAGTGCCTTATTACTATTACTATAGTATACTTAAGTACACTATAGCTCTCTTTAACCTACTAGCTATATTCTATAGCCTCTATATATAACTATATAATAAAGTAGTAAATACTTTACTTTACTATAAGCTACCTATATAATACCTATAGATAAATCTACTATAGAGATAAGTAATTTTAGGTTAACTATAAGTATAATAGTAGCTATAATAATTATACTAATCTATAGTAAATATAAGGTTCTTTATAAAGTAACTACTATAGTAAAAACTAGTATAGTAATAAATTAACTAAGAAGTGCTTTATCTATAGTAAGCCTAGTTATTAGTTAACTAAGTATACTAAAGAAGAGTAGTAATCCTTATTTAACTAGTATAAAAGTACTTACTTTATATAAGCTTTACTAGCTACCTTTAACTACTTTCTTCTTAACTATAAAGGTTATAATATAAGTTATCTCTAAGAAGTAAGTAATAGTAATAAATAACTATTAGTAATAATAATAACTATATAGATATAGTGTTCTTTATATTTACTACCTTCTTTATATAACTATTAATTAATAGCCTAACTATATTCTTTAAGTTATATAACTAAGTAACTACTTATACACTTACTTATAAAAACCTACTAGAGAAGCTATTACTAGTAAGACTATAAAAACTAATAAGATATTTATACTTAATAAGCGCTATTTAGTAGTAACTTTTTATAGTATTATACTTAACACTAGTGTAGCTAAGAAATTAACTACTAGCTATAAGTAATACTTTCCCTTTAGTGCTACTTAGGTAAAAAATACCTATAGATACTACCTAAGTAAGTAAAGTAAGTATTTACTTTAGTAGTAGTAATTACTTTAAATCCCTAGGGTAATTAATATACTTATACTACTTAGTAACCTTATTTTTTATATAATAACTACTAATACTTTATTTCTTTTTACTTAAAGGATATAGACTATTATAGTATAAAATTTAATAACTTTACTAACTAGCTAATCTAGGGTAATAATATTATACTTATTATTTACTAATTTAGCTACCTATAATACTTTATAACTACTAAAGAAGAGTATTACTAGGTAATACCTAATAGATAGTAAATTATACTAAATCTACTAGTAATTTAGCTACCTATCTATTTAGTAACTTTATAAGTTACTTAAATACACTAGAGAAAACACCTCCTTTATTAATTAAAGCTATTAATAAGTACTACTACTACTACTAATTATACTCTAAAGCCCTAGTTACTTTAAGTTTATACTATATAATAATAATAAGTTTAACTATAAGATCTTTATTAATATAATATATCTTAATAGTAATAAACTAGTACTTTATATAGTTAATATAGTAATAGTGTTTAATATAGTAAGATTCTTATAATCTATTACTATAAAGTATATATAGGAAGTACTATAGATATACTAGATTAATATATATCTTAGCCTACTTAATTAAATAATAACTAACGCTAGCCTAAATTTTTACTTTAGTAAGTTTAAATATACTACCTATAGGTTATTTATTAAAGTAAAAGAAGTACTTATTAAAGCCTATTATAGTATTAGTAAAGTTAAGTGCTATTATATACCCTTTTACTACACCTATAAGATTATTTATAAAGAAACTAGCACTAAACCTAAAGTTACCTTTTAACTTACTATTAAAGTAATTAATAATACTACTAGCCTAGATAGCCTTATCTTAACTCTCTTATTTTTAGTATATACCCTTAAATAACTAATAAGTTACTACTTACTATAACTACTATATAGTAACTAAAGTAATTAAGAAAGTAATAGCTATAGTACACTAAATCTATATAAAGTAATAGCTTTATAAAGCACTAGCTATATATAATAGCCTAGATTTAACTAATACTATTACTTTACCTCTTTAATCCTTTATCTATATATAGTATAAGAAATATAGCTAGTAAGGCCTATTTTACCTTATTACTAATAATAGTACTACTTATACTATTAATTTACCTTATAGCCTATATAACTTTAGGATTACTATAGTAAAACCTTACTACATAGAGGAAGGTTAACTAGACCTCTTTACACTAAATAAACCTACTAGCTACTTTATATAAGTAAAAGATAATCCTATATATACTATATAAGTATAAAAGACCTTATAGAGATACTTAACGCTAAAGGGAAGTATATAATACTATTATTATTAATAATAAACTACTATAATAATACTATAGTTACCTATAAAAGAACCTAATACTTATATTCTTTATAGAGATATACTTTACTATAACTATAGTGTTCTTAACTATAAAAGAAAAGGTAGACTATACACTTACTATTAAGCTATATAAGAAAAGGATTATTACTACACCTAGTAAACCTTTAAAGAATCTAATAAGGCAAAGGTAAAAGCCTTATTAACTATAGTGTATTTTATATTATTACTTATAATAAGAAATCCTATAGTAACACCTATATATTTAAATTATATATAGTCTATAAAGTAAAAGTAAAAATAAATAGCCTTATAAGAAATTATAGCTTATTATCTAAGGCTATATAGATAATAGTAAAAAAATAATTCTTATATAGTTACCTACTATTTAGTAAATAGCCTAGTAATTAATACTTACTTTTACCTTTTTACTACTTTAATATAGATTTCTCCTCTAGTTATATAATATTACCTAGGTATATACCTAATTAGTAATACTACTAAATTATATTATTTTTACTTACCTACTATATAAATTTACTATCTTTACCTAGTAAATATAATAATAATAGTAACTAAGCTATTATATAGTATTATAGAGGTAAAAACCTACTAGTAAGTAACTTATAACTACTATTATAGAGAGAATCTTTAGATAGATTTATTAACCTTTAACCTTTACCTATTAATATTATTACCTAATAATAGTAACTTTAGATTAATTAGTATATAAATAGATAATATAATTAGCCTTATAGAAGTAAATTCTTTACTATAAAGAGAAAAGCTTAAGAAGGCTACTTTTATAGTAAAACCTAAGTAGTTACTTATAGCTAATAACTTTATTACCTTTAATAGTAGTATATTATCTATTACTACTAATAGTAAGCTTACCTTTTATTAAAAAGCTAAGGTAAAAAGCTCTAACTTATTAATAAGAAATTACCTACTGCTTAGTAAGATTATGTCTAGTAATACACCTATAGTGTATATATTACTTTTATTTATTAACCTAAAGCCTACTTTAACTATTTAGTTACTACTTAACACTAATTACCTATAGTAAGGAGATTAAAGCTTTAAACTACTAAATTAAATAGTAAATTAATAACCTTAACTATAGCCTATAATTTTACTAATTAACCTTATAACTACTAAGCTTTTATATTTATTAATAGCTTATTTATAAATAACTATAACTTTACTTTTAACTTAGCTTTATTATAGTCTTACTAATAAATAAATTATTAAGTAACCTACTACTAATAGTAAAAGCTTTAAATTAACTAGTAATATTATCTACTTTAGCTTAATAAAGTATAAAAGAGTTATATATAGTATACTTACCTCTAAGGTCTATAGGATAGTTACTAGTGCTAATGTTACCTATATAATTAGTACTACTTTATAATAATTACTAACTACCTTAAGCTACTATAAATACCTATAATACTCTACACTAACTTATACTTACTTTATAAGTGCCTTATAAAACTTAGTACTATAAAGGAGAAGTAACTTATAATAATATTATAGCCTTTTACTAGTTATATAAACCTATAAGATTTTTAAGATATAGTAGATTTATAGTAGTAATAACCTAGTAGATAGATTTATAAAGTTATTACTAAATAATATATTAAAGAAGCTAGTTAGTAATAGGCAGTTAGAGATATAGATAAATAGATAGGTTTTTATATATAATAGGCTATATAAGCAAAAGTATTAAATACTTTTTAGCTTCTTGTTTTTATTATGTTTTTTAGCTATTCTTTTAGATATAAATAATAGAGGATTTCTAGTACTATAGAAAGTTACTAGTGTTATAATATTAACTATTATAGATAAATATTAGAGTTATTAGGTTAACCCTAATAACTTATTACTAGTAAATCCTTAGATATTTAGCTATAGATTCTCTAAGGATTTATAGGTAATAAGTTAGTTATTTAACTAACTAACCTATAATAATTATCCTTTTTTCTTATATATAATAGAGAACTATAGTTACCCTATTATTTATTAATTACTACTAATATATATAGTTAACTATATTAACTTATCCCTTAGTGTTACTAATAGTATATTAATTACCCCTAGGGATTTAAAGTAATTACTACTACTAAAGTAAATACTTACTTTACTTACTTAAGTAGTATCTATAGGTATCTTTTTACCTAAGTAATACTAAAGGGTAAAATATTACTTATAGCTAGTAGTTAATTTCTTAGCTACACTAGTGTTAAGTATAATACTATAAAAAGTTACTACTAAATAGCGCTTATTAAGTATAAATATCTTATTAGTTTTTATAGTCTTACTAAGTAGTAGCTTCTTTAGTAGGTTCTTATAAGTAAGTATATAAGTAGTTACCTAGTTATATAACTTAGAGAATATAGTTAGGCTATTAATTAATAGTTATATAAAGAAGATTATAAATATAAAGAACACTATATCTATATAGTTATTATTATTACTAGTAGGTTATTCTTTACTATTACTTACTTCTTAAAATAACTTATATTATAACCTTTATAATTAAAAAGAAAGTAGTTAAAGGTAACTAATAAAGCTTATATAAAGTAAGTACTTTTATACTAGTTAAATAAGGATTACTACTCTTCTTTAGTATATTTAGTTAACTAATAACTAGGCTTACTATAGATAAAGCACTTCTTAGTTAATTTATTACTACACTAGTTTTTACTATAGTAGTTACTTATAAAGAACCTTATATTTACTATAGATTAGTATAATTATTATAGCTACTATTATATTATAGTTAACCTAAAATACTTATTCTCTATAGTAGATTTATCTATAAGGTATTATATAGGTAGCTTATAGTAAAGTAAAGTATTTACTACTTTATTATATAGTTATATATAGAGGCTATAGAATATAGCTAGTAAGTTAAGAGGCTATAGTGCACTTAAGTATACTATAGTAATAAGTAATAAGGCACTTATAATAATCTTATCCTTTAGTAGGCTATTATAGGTAGTTACTTTAACTAGCTTAGTAACCTTTTTAATAAGTAACTTAAGGATCTTAAGCTTATTCTTACTATAGTTTTTATAGATAATTAAGTTAAATAATATATAGTAAAGCTTAGTAATATAGGCTAAGTATACCTTATTACCTTTAAATTATTCTTTAAGCTTTACTATTAAAGTATTAAAATTACCTGCCTATTAGTAGAGAGTAAAAGTATAATACTTTTATAGTTTACCTTAAAGTATTACTTAAATTACTACTTTATAGTAGTCTTATATTATACTTACCTAGATATAAAGGTTATAAAATAATAGTAATTTTAAGTTAATAGTCTTATATTAGCTACTAGTGTACTTTATAGCCTAGTTATTAAAGTATATCTTTATAAGGTTACTTATTTACTTTAGTGTTAGCCTTAATATTACTATTAATATTACTATAGTTAACAAAAGCTTCTATAGTAGTATAGTAGTTATTATATATAGGCTATAGATTTTAGCTATTATATAAGGTTTTAGTGTTAATAAAGGTAGTAGTAAAGTAAAGGTTAGTTATTATAGGAGGTCTAATAGGTAACTACTAGTAATAGGTAGCTTTAGCTAGTTTTTTACTATATAGGATTATATTATAACCTTAGATATTTTAATAAAGTTAAGGTCTTTAAGGTATAGTTTAAAGTTATATAATAATCTTTTAATAATAGTAATTATCTTATTAGTCTAGTAGGCGCCTTCCTTCTATTAAAGGGTATTAAATATATATTAGGTAATTAATAGGTGTTTACTATAGTTAACTTATACCTATAATTAATAATAAAGTTATATAGGCTTATTAGGACCTTCTAGTTAATTACCTTAAAGTTATTTATAACTATTTACTAAAATCCTTATAAGTATAGTAAAGTAATTTATTACTAATATAGTTATAGTACTTATAACTACTAATATAAAATATAGTAATAGTGTTAAGTAAAGAGCTTATTACTTACTTATAAGGTTAGTTAGTAACTTCTTAATATAGTCTTTTCCTTATTACTATAGGAGAATATACTATATAAAGTTAATAGGTATAGTAAATATATTATTAATTACTACTACTTACTGCTTTATATTAGGTAGTATATTATACTTACTATAAACTTCTTCTTATTACCTTATAAGTAAAGGTATAGTAACCTATAAGCTTTACTTACTTATAAGCTTATTATATTTACTTATCTTAGCTTAGGTCTTCTACTTATAGGTGTAGTATTATTTACTGTTATCCTCTGTTAGCCTAATAACCTCTTAAACATAGGTGTTTCTTCTAGTAGACTAGAAGGTATATACGTTTATTAGAGGGATTACTGCTAGTAGTATAGATAGTTAGGGAAAAATATACTCTTATAAGTAAATAACTTTAGGGAAAAACAATAGGCTATTATATTAGCTACTTATTAACGCTATTAGTTAGTAAAAGAAGTATATATATAGAAAAAAGAAGTTAGTAAGCTAAAGAGCTTATAATAAATAAGAGATAGTAAATAATTACTAATTAGCTATAGTATATAAAGTAAGGGGTTTTTTATAGTTAAGAGTGCTTCTCTAAAGGTAATAAAGCTTATATAATAGACATAAATTAATAAGGTTTCTGCTAGTTAAGGGACTAGTTATAGATCTATTAATTAACCTATTATAATAGGTAATTAGTATAAACTATTATAGTAAAGGTATTTATAGAGGCATTTTTTAGTACTTGCCTACTCTAGGCGTATAAATAATTAACTAGTAATAATTACCTCTTTTTATAGACCTTACTAATCTATAGTTTAGACAGTAAAGTTAACCTTTATAGTTAATAGTAAAGTTAACTACTAATTAGTGTTAGTAACACTAAGGGATAAGTTAATATAGTTAACTATATATATTAGTAGTAATTAATAAATAATAGGGTAACTATAGTTCTTTATTATATATAAAGAAAAGAAGGATAATTATTATAGGTTAGTTAGTTAAATAACTAACTTATTGCCTATAAATCCTTAGAGAATCTATAGCTAAATATCTAAGGATTTACTAGTAATAAGTTATTAAGGTTAACCTAATAACTCTAATATTTATCTACAATAGTCAATATTATAACATTAAGATATCTTTTTTCTTATATAATTTATAAAGGCTTATAATATTAATTATAAGTTATTTTTATTTATTATTCTTAATTATATAAGGTATTTATATAGTAAATAAAAGTTTAAATATATAATAACTAAAATCCTTAGAATATTAAGTATATAAAGGGTCTTATTAAGTGTTATACTTAATATAATCTTACTATTAAAGCCTATTATTATACTATAAAGCTTACTTATAAATATACTTTATATAACTCTTTTATATTTAGTAAAGCTTTAATAAATAATATTACCTTAGATTTTAAAGTTAGTCTTTATATAAGTAACTTCCTTTAGTAGTATAATAATAAAACTAAGTTATAATATTAGGTCTATATTATTAATAAATAATTTATTAGTAAAAATATATATCTTTATATAAGTAAAAGAAAAATATATATAAGTAAGTCTTTTCTCTAGGTTATTTATTTACTATTTAATTTATATATTTAGGTCCTTAATTACCTAAGAGGTATTTTTTTTAGTCTAAGTACTAATTTTTAAAGGCAAA
>NW_026850877.1:0-16547 GCF_030913465.1 Colletotrichum navitas
AATTATAGTCTTAGTAGTACTTTTAGCTATTACACTAGGTTATCTATTACTAAAATATATATTCTTAGCGCTAATTCTACTATAAGGTTTATTTATTTACTTTATCTATTAGTTTATAGATAGTAGGCTATTAAGTATAGTAGTATTATACTTATCTTTTACTATACTGCCTTCTATAACTTAGATAAGAACTTAAGGTCTCTATTACTAAGGATAATTTTAAGTAGTCCTTAGTTAGTTTATAAAAGGTTATTAACTAGTTTATTTACCTATTATACTGCTGTCTAATTTATTTTTCCTAGCACTAAACTTACTTATTTAGAGAACTTGTCTATAATAGATATTATATAGTTCTATCTTTCTAATATAGTTAGTAAAGCTAGAATAAAGTTAATTATAATAGTATAGTAAAGGTAAAGTAGAAGTATAATTAGTTATATATTCCTATATAGTTTATATATCTTTTTTTATATATAGTATATTTAAAGTATCTTATAAGGTATTATTTTAGAAGTTATATTATATATAGAATATAGTAGCTAGCTAGTATATTATAGTACTTCTTATAGCTAATATAGTTCTACCTATAAACTATAGTAAAGATGTCTAGGATATAGACTTATAGTATATATAGTCTATCTTATGTACCTAGTGTTTTCTTCTATAGTAGGCTATTACATAGGTAAAATAGTAGTTTAGCTTAGTTCTCTAGTGCTAATAGGTTATTATTATAGATAGTCTTAATAGTAAGCTTAAAGATAAGGTTAGTATAATATCCTTTTATTATCTTTTATTTAAACTCTAGATTAATTTCTAACAGTAATATACTATAACTGTCCTATATAGTTACACTTTTTAATTTATTAGTAGTGTCTATTGCCTATAAGTTATTATCTATAAGGAATATAAAGCTTACCTATGCCTATATTGCCTAGTCTTCTATAATATTGTCTAGTAGTATATCTAGTCTACTATAGGTAAGTTCTAGCTTATCTTGTCCTAGTGCTACTAGTAGTTATAATAGAGCGTCTAGTACTATATAGTTTCTTCTAAAGTAATATAGTGCTATTAGATTAAATTAGCTTATATATTCTATAGCTTATACTAGTTTCTTATTATCTATGCTTCTTACTATTAAGTTAACTATATCTGTCTATTAAAATATACTAATAATAGTGTAGTAATCTATAATAACTATAGTTAGTAGTTAAGATATAAGGATCTAGTGCTTATACTTCTTTAGGGCCTAAATAAAACTAAGTGTTTCTATTTTTATTAGCTAGTACCTTTATTCTACTTTTAATAGTGTATATAATAGGTAGGTAATAGGTTAAAGTGCTATAGTTAGTAGGTTTATAATTAATTTATTAGGGTCTATAAGTAAGGTAGTAAGTGTCTTAGGCTTAATATAGTAAACTATTACTCTAATTCCTATAGCTATAACGTTAAAGTTAATAAATAATTATCTATTATAATTAAAATACTATAAGGTTATATATTTAAGTAGTGTGTCTTATATTCTTATAAAAGCTATTTATTTCTAATTTATAGGTTTAAGCTTAACTATTGTTGTCTATTTCTTATGTCCTAGATCTTTGCTTATAATTTATTTACCTGCTTTATTTATCCTTAGTTTTAGTAGTTCTATCTTATACTACTCTAGTAGTACTATAATCTTAGAGTAGTTTAGTATATTATTATATAAGTATCCTACTAACCTAATAAATATTTCTAAGTCTTATAGTATAGTTAGGCACTTAAGTCTCTTAATTATATTAAGTTTTTTAGCTACTATAGTAAGGCCTATTATATTAATGTGTTATCTAAGTACTACTATACCTAGGAAACTAATAAATGTCTTAGCTAGCCTAAGGCTAATATTCTTGTTATATAGTTAGTTAAAGGTAGTCTATAAGTTATATAGGTGCTCTTTAATAGTGTCTAATGTAACTATAATATTATTATAGTAGTAGAGTACGTTTATGCCCTTAAAGAGAACATCTATTTAATATTAAATATATATATTACTATTCTTATAGCCTATAATAATATAGTTAAAGGTGTATTATTCTTTAGGTGTAGTAATAGTAAACACCTAATCTATTTCTAGGTATATTTTCTATTAGTAGTAAAAAGAGCTAGTGTCTATAACTAAGATATATTTCTTGTTTTTTACTATATTAA
Source organism: Colletotrichum navitas (assembly GCF_030913465.1). Classification (NCBI taxonomy): domain Eukaryota; kingdom Fungi; phylum Ascomycota; class Sordariomycetes; order Glomerellales; family Glomerellaceae; genus Colletotrichum; species Colletotrichum navitas. Next base: position 2,185 of record NW_026850877.1, read on the forward strand.
AGATATTATCCTAAGAATAAATTATATAGCTATTAAGTAGAGTAATCTTGTTTAGTGCTTAGATGTTTATATAACAGGATTTATAGCAATGGCTATAGGTCTTAGCAATATATTGCCAAGCCTCTGGCGCCCTACCCTACCATCTAGTTTTCTAGTAGCAGAGCCCCTATTATCTAGGCTCTATAAGCTTAAGTCTTATAATACACTAATACCTACTATTAAGCCCTACCTAGTTAAGTGCCTATAGCTATTATCTTATAATTCTTAAGCTTCTATCTCTCTTAAGTAACTAGCATAGGTAAAATAGATTAGAATAACAGTAGATACACTAATTACTTACTAACCTATTATTAACACACTGCTAGCATAGATAAGCTATAGCTATCTATAGCTAAGTACTTAATACGCCTAATTAAGGGTAAAGACTAACTACTATTATTAGAAAGGTTTATATAAGGACCTAATAAAGAAGAAGTACAAGAAAGATTACTATTATAAGGCCTAAATACACTAGACTTACTAATAGTTAGTAATAATACCTTTATTAATAAATAGTTATAAAGTAGTTAAAGTATTAGTATAATTACATAAAGTTAAAAAGTTCTAGATCCTATATAGGTAATAATATTATACTTCTAAGAAACTATAAAGACTATAGTTAAAGAACACTAAAAAGAACAGAGGCATTATAAGTGCCTTCTATAAAAGCTTACTAACTAACTAGTGTAGTAACCTAGTAAAAAAGAATACAAGAAACCTTTATTCTATAACTATAGACTCCTAAGGGAAAAATTTATAAGTGCCTAAGTAGTAAATTAGATTAATACTATAGAGGTAGCTAATAGGCTTTATCTAAGGAGCACTATAAAGTAATAAGTTAAATAGGCCTTATTAAAGGTATCCTTATTATTATAGACATAATAGTGTAACTATAAGAAGAGGCTTACTAAACCCTTAGTCTAAGATAACTTCCTAGCGTTTATTTACTAAAAGTACATTAACCTAAAGGCCTAGGAGTAAGACTACTAGCAAGAGCTTTAAAGAATATAAATATATAATAGCTAGACCTTATTATAGTATTTTACTAAGTGGTTAGTAATATACTATAACCTTAGTATAAAAGATATAAAGGACTTAAAGGCTAAGGCCTACTAATACTTCTTTAGGTTACTTTACCTATTATAAAATAAAATAATCTAGTAAAAAGTACTTATCCTTTATATAAGGAATATAGCCTATAAAGCTAATTAATTATAGTTACTAAAGGACTAGAAATTTAGCAAGAGGTTATAAAAGGATAACAAGAAGCGCCCTTAGAACACTAATAAGCACCTATAAAGGCCTATACCTTAACAAAGGGATTAGAAGAAAGAGGCCTTAAGGGACTTAAAGCTAGTAGATATAATATACTACTAGCTAGGAGGTAACTAGTACAGCAGTTAGTTATATAGTAGCTAGTTACTAAAAGGTTAGCTAAAGTTTAGGCGCTGTTTTATTTATAACTAGAAGGGGTATCTTATAACTATATACCTAAAAAGAAAGTTTAATAGTGTAAGTAATAGTAGGCTATTTAATTATTAACTAGACTAAGAAGCTACTATAGTATAGTACATTATAATAGGCCTAAGAATTTAAAAGCTTAATCTTATAGAAAACAAGTAGGCATAAGTAATATACTTAACCTACTTATGCCTTAGACAACAAGAGTACTTATTAAGGTAACTATAACTAGTATAGTAATTATTCTATAAAAGGATATTAAGAAGGTTATAAAAGTATTAATAGATATATACTCTAAGGTAGACCTTATTAGCAGTAGACTAGTAAAGCACCTAGGCCTTAAGCTAGCTAAAGTAAGGACACTAACCCTTAAGGTATTTACAAGAGAACTAATAGGTTAAAAGAAGGCTTATTAGTTAACCTTCTTCCTAATTAATAATTAAGGTTAGCTACAGAAGATTTACTAACTAGTTATTAAAATAGATAAAAAAAAAGACCTACCTAATATCTTTATATCTAGATAGTCTATAGGCTAAGAAGGCATCTAGATTAATATAGCTACTAATAAGTAGTATTATAAGGTAATCTCTATTACTAAGCCTAAGGTAATTACTTATAATATAGTTAAAAATAAAGAGTAAGTATATATACTCTATATCTTCTATAAGGTTAATAAACTAGTAAAGATAAAACTAGTAGATGTCCTCCTAAAGGAGCTTAAGAGTAAAGCAGTAACCTTTAACAAAGGTTTAGTAACAAGACTATAGGTCTATAATAAGGTAAAATATATAATTAACCTAGAGCTAGGAAAAAAGCTACTATTTAGGCTAATCTATCTATTAAATAAAAAACAGCTAAAGGAGCTTTACTAATATCTTACTAAGAACTTAGTAAATAGATATATTACTATATCTACTAGTAAAGCTAAAGTATCTATATTATTTATACTAAAGAAAGATAGTACTATATACCTTTATATAAATTATTAAGGCCTTAATAAGGTTACTATAAAGAATTAGTATCTATTACTATTAATTAGTAAGCTATTAAATAGGCTTTAGAAAGTAAAATAGATCTTAAAAGTAGACATCTATAATATATACTACTATATTAATATTAAAAAGAAAGACTATTAGAAAACAGTATTCTAGACTAAATATAGTTACTTTAAATATACAGTTATACCCTTTAGCTTAATAAATACACCTATAATATTCTAGGCGTTTATTTACTAGGCGCTTAGTAAGCTACTTAATATATATTACATTATATATATAAATAACCTTATAATTTACTTTACTATAAGGGAGTAATACACTAAGGACCTTAAGAAAGTCCTCTAAAGGCTTTAGATATTTAGACTATTTATAAAGCTATCTAAGTGTTTATTCTATTAATAGAAGGTTAAATTCCTAGGGTATATAATTACCTTAGATAAGATTAAGATAGATAAGTCCTAAGTATAAACAATTACTAACTAAAAGGCGCTAAAGTCTATAAAGGATATCTAAGTGTTCTTAGGGTTCTATAATTTTTATTATAAGTTTATTCTAGGTACATAGGTATTACTATACCTATAATATCCTTATTAAAAAGGTATATAAGTGCTTTTATATATTTAAATAGACAAAGGAAGCTAATATAGCCTTTAATTAGCTAAAGGTTACCTTCTTATTAGTAACTATACTAATATATTAGAACCTATAATAGGCTATACGTATAAAAATAGATATATTAATTAAGGCTATTATAGCTATCCTCTCTTAGTAAGTAGAAAGGTAGTAGTAACTAGTTACCTACTAGTTATAAAAGCTTAGTAAGATAAAGTAATAATAGGCTATAGGGCACAAAAGCTACTAGCTATTATAAAAGGATTAGAGCATTAGGCCTATTACCTTTAAGGGCTATTAGAGAAGTTCTTAGTCTTAATAGATTACTAAGTATTAAAAGGCATTATTAGTACGCCTATATAGGACCTTTAGAAAGGCTTACTTACTAAGTATATAAATTATTAGTATTTAACTTTAACCTAGAGCATAACTAGAAAAATAAATCTAGTAAGTAGACTATCCTAGAGGCTAAACTATATAAAGAAGAGGTACTATATATAGACGTCCTACTAACACTAGCAAAGAAGCTATAGCTTATTAGTAAGCTACTGCCTAATGTACACTAAAGGATTATAGGCCTTAAAGGAAAAGTAAAACTATAACTATATATATTTAGGTAGTAAAGGCTTTATTAAATAATCTTAGCTATAAGTAAATAGTTCTTAGGATAAGGAATCCTTTCCTCTAAGTTAGTAGTAGGCTATAGGGCACCTAACTATTTAGTAATAATTACTACTATTATTACTTAAGGCTAAAGAGCAAGGGGGCAATTAGAGAACACTTAGCAAAGAGTCACTTAGGCAACTAAGGAACCTAAAAAAGCTAGGGTTATTATACTAGAATAATATATCCTACACTAAGTTATAAAGGAACTTATAACTAGTAAAATAGTATATACACTAGACCTTATAACTAAGATAAAAGAGCTTATTAAAGGACTATAGGCTAAAGATAAGTTTTACCTATTATAATTAGTAAGGGTATATAGTATAGCTATAGGTTAAAAGTATATACTATTAATAAAGAAGGCACCTTATTCTTTAAAAGAAGACTAGTAATTCTATAAGTAGAATTACTAAGGGTAAAGATCTTTTACTAACACTATAATAACCCTAGGGTAGGTTATATAAGGCTACTAAGACCCTTAAGCTTATTACAAGGAAGTTCTATTAGAAGAAATTATAAAAGATATATAATAGTATATTAAAGGATATAAGTATTGTCTTAGCGTTATAGTCCCTAGGCATAAGCTATATAGGCAGTTATAGTTACTACTATTACTATTACACCTATTCTAAGAGATTTCTATAGACTTTATTATAAGGCTATTACTAAGCGCTTATAATAATAACGCTAAGTATAACTATATACTAGTTATCTTATATTAAATAACTAAGTTTATAATATTTATATTTACTTAAAAGACACTAAATATAGTGTAAATAGTAAGAATCCTCTATAAGAGGGTAAAGTATAGGTTTAGGACACCTAAGGGGATTATAAGTAATAAGGATAAGCTATTTATAAGCCTTTTCTAGGAAAAGTTTATAAAAGAAAAGGTAATATATTACTAACTATCTACTATATATTACCTATAGACTAATAAGTAAACAAAATAGACCTATTAAATATTAGAAAAGTATTTATAGCTATACACTAATAGGTTACTAAATAGATAGGCAGTATAGCTAGATAAGGCTAAGTTTACTTATAATAATAGCTAATACTCTACTACTAGGGTATCCCTCTTTATAGTACTATATAGGTACTACCCTAGGAGTATAAAGTATATACCTAGTAATAAGGTTACTATATAAAGGTAAAAGAGTAATTAAGAGAATTACTAAAGTAAAAGGCAAGTAGCTAAGGCATAGGCAAAGGCTACTAAATTATAAGCTACCTATTATAATAAAAGGCACCTATATAAGGAGTTTTATTATAGAGAGGTTATTAGGCTCTTAATAAAGAATATATACTTTAAGAACAAGAAGCTAGTACTATACTATATTAAAGTAGCTATTATAAAGAGAATTAGTAGCTAGGTGTACTAAGTGTATCTTCTAGAGTAGTACTAGTGCTTATATAATATATTCTTAGTCTCTCTTCTAGAACTATAGGGGGAAGATTAGTAACTACTTACTAAAGACTTAATAAGACTCCCTAAATTAGAACTAGAAATAATATATAAGAAGTAAAGGAGATTATTAGCTACTAAGGCAGCAGGGATAATCTCTGTTACCTAGTAAAATAGGCTAAATAGCCTATAGAATATAACACATAAGAACTACTAAGCTACCTAGAGAAATAAAGAGAGTAGTTAAAAGGTATAAGAAACAAAGAAAGAAAGTTTACTAGAAATAGGATAACTAGGATATTATTAGTAACTATTTACTAAATATATATCTATTAGTAAAACCTATCTAAGAACTATTTTATTTAACCTAAATACCTTATAAACGTCTAGAATAAAGGATTAATAGTATAAAACTATTACTAAGAGGTTAGTAATAGATTTACACTTAAGTATTAGAGTTATAAGGATTAATAAAAAGAACACTAGCCTTATAGGTAGCCTAGAAGGCATTAGTATAAAGATTAATATACTTATTATAGGTAGCCTACTCTATATTAGTAATAAGGTTAAGGATAACTATCTTACCCTTAGCCTTAGTAATAGCTTTGCCCTTAAGGCTAGCAAGAGTGTAATTATTTACTAAGTGTTTAGTAAACTTATTATATATAAAAGTAGCAAGGTTACCCTAAGGGCTAGTAAAGAAGCTATTAAGGGCAGCCTAGGTATTAACAGTAAGCTAGGCTAAAGTAAAAGGCTTTACTAAGCCTTTGCTAACAGTAAGGCTAAAGGAACTAGTAGTAATAGGATTATTAACAGGATCTATAGCTTACTAAGAGCTTATATAAACTCTTAGTTATCCTAGTCCTTACTAAGAGCCTTAGCCTTAGCCTTAGTAGCTTTAAGGAGACTACAGAGAGTTCCTAAGGCTACTAACTGCTTAGTAGAGAGAGGGTAACTAAGCTAGTTAAAGGCTATAGTATTATAAGTAACTATAGTAAGGTTAGTATTAATTTAGTAAAAGGCACTATAAGTAGGGTAGTTTACTAACTAGTTACTAATATAGTAATATTTACTATAATACTTAGAGGAGAGTTAGAGCATTAGGCTTTAACTTAGATATATACTTGTCTTCTTAGTAAGAATATAAGTAGTCTCTAGGCATAGGTCTTATAGAAGTTATAGTCTAATAACTATAACTAATAAGGGTAGCACTATAGATAGTAATAATATAAGCTAGGATATTATTTACTAAGTACTTAGTAACTAGCTTATAAAACTTCTTAAACTAGGGAAACTTATCTAGACACTTAGGCTTATTACCCTTCTAGGTAACTAAATTATACTCCTTAAGGTTATTAGTAGCTACTTATAAAGTAAGTATATAAGTATTATTATATAAGTAGGCTAGCTAGAATAAGTAAAGTAGTTATATATCTTTCTTTATTAAGATATTAAGAGTCTAAGCTAGAATTAATTAGTTATAGAATAATTACTAAAGGACTACTAAACTTACCTAAACCTAGACTAAAAAGGTAATATACTTATAGTTAAAAGTAAGCTCCTAGAGGGTAGCCTACTTAAGGTAGACCTTATAACTACTTACTAAGGGTTAGTAATATAGTTAGTAATATACTCCTAAGCAGTAGAACAGTAGGCAAAAGCTAGTAAAATATAGCCTTAGTTAATACTACTAAGGGCACCCTCCTCTTCTAGGTAGTAGTAATAAATTATTATATTCTAATAGTACTAGGCTACACTATAGAGCTCTTAAGGGACCTATTAGAGAAAACGTTAGCGTTTAGTAAAGGCTTACTAATAAAAGGATAACTTACTATAGAACACTTCTTCTTATTAACTTAGTAAAGAATACACTTAGTAATATAATAGCTAGTAATATAGATAAGGCTAGTAATATTATAATATATACTAAAAGGTAATAGATATAAGAAGCACTGCCTTTTAGATCCTTAAAACCCTTATAAAGATTATACTTTATCTTAATAACTATCTATATATAAGAAATAACTAATATCTTAGGTAATTAGTTAGTAAAGGCTTAGTAAAAAAAAGAATATAAATAGAAAATAAAGTTAAAGATAAGAAAAATAAAGCTTATAAGATATTATAATAGTAAAAAATTATAGATTTATAATAATAAAAATTTACTAAAGGGTTACTAAGTAAAAGAAAAAAAGAAAAAGTAAATAAAAGACTAGCAGAAAAAACTTTTTACTTAGGTAACTACTAGGCAAAAGAAAATAAGCTAGGCAACTAGCTATATTATATTTACCTTTATGAACTATTTTATCTAGTAAATTATAACCTAGTAACTATTTACTAATGTATTACTAAATAAAAACATAAAGTACACTTAACTAGACAATAACAACAAGGTTACTATATTCTAGAATAATAAAGCCCTTTAGTAAAAGTAATAAAAAAGGGTCTATAAGGTTATTCTAAATAAAGAAGAAGATATAACTATATATTATTATTATTTCTTTAAAGGATATTATATAATAACTTTAGGATAAAGTCTAAAGGGGAAAGGAGTAATTATAATAGGATTTATAGTAATAGCTATAGGTCTTAGCGATATATCACTAAGCCTCTAGCGCCCTACCCCACCATCTAGTTTTCTAGCAGCAGAGCCTTTATTGTCTAGGCTTTATAAGCTTAAGTCTTATAATACACTAATACTTACTATTAAGCCCTACCTAGTTAAGTGCCTATAGCCATTATCTTATAGTTTACTACTATATAACTTTTTTATTTACTATTAACTTTACGCTAGATAATAAACACTAGAAAAAAAAAAGGACTTATTTAATAGTTCTATATAGTTAGTTTTAGGAGATAAGTTTATTAACTATATCCTATATAACTTACTTTTCTACTTAACCTAGATTATAGATCTTTTAGGTCTTAAGTAGCTGTTTTTTTTAGCCTAGCTTAAGTGTAATCTTTATTTATTAGTTAAGAGGTATATTAGTAAAACCCTTGTCTTTAAATATATTAAGGTAGTTATTAAGTAGTTTAGTAAATACTATTACTGCCCTCTTGTCTAACTTATAGATAGTTATACCTTTTAGGTGCTTATAAGTCTTTGTCTTATTTATAACTTTAATTAGCTTAAAGCTTATTACTTTATTATAGGCTAGCGTAAGGCTTATAGTGCCTTTAAAGGTTATAAATGTACTTTTGTCTTACTTAATGTTCTAGTAGTAAGCTACATTATTAACTAAGTTTACTATACTAACTCTAGTGTTCTTAGGTATAAAGATTAGTTTATTACTGTTATTAATTACAATAATATATATTATACCTATATCTATTATTAGGGCGTATATAGTAAACTAGCAGTAGGCTATAGGTTTAAAAAGTAGATCTTCCTAAGTGTCTTATATATAATAAGTAATTAGTAAAAGGGTTATAGTATAAGGAGGTAGTATTATAGTTAATATAGTATAGACTACTATATAGACTAGTAGTCTTATCTATACTTTATATATAATAGGGATTATTATTTTATAGGAATTAACGTAGGCTATAGACTCTAATAGTTTAAAGTTAACTTTTTCTACTATAAGGATATTAGTGTTAATAAAGACCTTAGCCTATAGTCCTTTAACTAAAGAAACCTTATAATTAAAGTATATATAGGTGTTAATACTATTTAATATACCTTTAAAGTAAAATAAAAAGATAGTATACTCTATAGTAGAGTAGTAGTCTATTCTAATGCCTTTTACTATAAGTAGTTAGGCGTAGTGTTAGATCTTAAGGTCTAGGAATATAGTAGTTAACTATTATTAGTTAGCTAGTGTCCTACTATAGCTAGTGTTACTATAGACTTCTGTTTCTGTTTTCTTCTTAAATAATATAGTAAGTTTTATATAGAGATAAGTGTACTTATAAGCACTAAATCTAGTGCCTATGTCCTTATATATATTAACTATTAAATTAACTATAAGAAGTTTTACTAAATATATATTAAGTAGCCTATTACTATTTATCTATAGGTCCTCTGTTAGTTATCTAATATTATTAGTTAGTAGTTTTTTAGGTTCTAATTAGTTTTTAATAGTTTAAGTACTAAGAGGTAGACTACCTCTTGTTTAGTTACCTTGTCTTATAATATAGTTCTTATAAGTATACTATATGCCTTATATAGGTAGGTAAATAACTTATTTCTAGATATAAATTTATTATTATATTACTTACACCTGTGTATTAGTAGGGTTATAGTACAGAAGTATACTACTCTTATGTTCTCTAGAACTAGAGTATAGTCTCTAGCTTTATTGTCCCTGTTATCTATTTTTTCCTAAGGTATATTATTAGTCTATATATCTATATATTATAGTTTATTATTATTACTATATAAGTAGTCTTCCTATTACTTAACTATATTAGTGTAGACCTATTAGTCTATTTCTTATATTTCCTTTACTATATAGGCTATACTATACTATAGTTACTATTAGTTAAAGTTATATTATTACTATACTAGCTAGTTCCCTTATACTAGTAGTTTTTAGTCTAGAGTAGTTTAATTAGGGTAATTATTTTATAGTCCTTAGCTTAGGCGTTATAGCTATATTATTAATAACTAGGTTAAATCTTGTTTTAGTAGTAAATTATTTAAGGTAGTAGTATAACTAAAGTTATTACTAAAGCTACTATAGTTATTCTACTAGTATATTTTTTACTAGTTTTACCTATTATAGCTTAAGTAATTAGGTTAAGTAGAGTAGTTATAATAGAAGTTAGCTTATAGTTAGTAGTTACCTCTTTAATACTATATGCCTTAGTTACTATAGGGAGTATACTTTAGATTATTCTAATATATATTAAACTCTGTATATCTATTTAGGTATAGACTCTACTACGTAGGGGGAAGTAGGCGCTACTATCCTGTCTAGGTGTAGTATACCTTAGCTATTATAGTATTTATTATAGGTAGTACATTAACGTTAAGTATATAAGGGAATTAGTTATACACTAGTTATATAAGTACGCTTTCTTAGGCGTTAATTTATTCTAAGAACTATACTAGTATAGTTATAGCTATAGGTTTCTTTAGCTAAGCTTAGATCTTACTATTAAACGCTTTAAAGATAATTTATAGTTATATTTAGAGGTTATTAATCTCTATATTATAGGCGTCTTATACTATTATTTAAATAAATAGTCTAATTATATATCCTTAAGTAAGATATACTACTATTATCTTTTTACTATAAAGCACTTATAGTATATCTAATATATTCTATTTAAAGTAAGCTTATAATATAGTAATTACTTACTTAATACTTCTAAGTAATAGCCTTAACCTCTCTAGAACTATAAGTTTAGTAGTATACTAGGCTAATGCTATACTAAGTAGGTATACTAACTACACTTTATATACTACCTAATCTCCCTATGTTATAGTAAAGTGTCTAAGTTAGTTATAGAAGATATAGATATTAGTGTATATAGTATATTTAGTTCCTAATATAATACTATATTTAGATATATTTTTAGCTATAGGGTTAAAGTAGCTAACTTCCTCTAGGTGTAGTAGTGCTACTACTATTAGGTTTAGTGTCTTATGTTGTCCTATATTAGTAGTAATCTCTATTATTCTTATAACTATCTATATAATAGTTTATATAATCTAAGTAATTATTACTTAAGAGAGAAGACCTTTGTTATTTTCTACTATATTTATAGTTTAATTAGTTAAGTCTAAATATAGAGCTTAATAGCCTACTTCTAGTATATTAACTAAATAAAGATTAAAGTTATTAAAGAGTTTATCTATGTCTTAGAGTAAAGGTAAGGTAGATTAAGGAGGTAGTTAACTATTATAGGTGTAGGATTAAAGGAAGGGGCTAGGGGGGCAACTGTTGTAGGGAGGTAGTAGCTTTATAGTTAGAGGTCTAGGTTCCTGCTAGGTTCCTAGAATTAGTACTGTTGTTGTTAATATTATTAGTAATAAAGTTAAAGGCCTTAATGTTTATATAGGTTTTATAAGCTTTTAAAAACGTTATACTACTACTATTAATAATTATATTAATTTAATTTATTTAATAGGAAAGTTGTCCTCTAGGTTCCTGTTCTTGTAGCTAATGTTAATGTAGTTCTCCTGTAGTAGTTTTTTAGTGTCCTAGATAACTAGGGCAAAGATAGTTAATATATAAGGGTACTTTAGGTAGTCTTTAATAAAACAGAGTATTTGTCTAGCTGTAAGCTCTGCTGTTATTTAGTTATAGTGTAGGGGTAGATGTAGTGTTACTTGTAGTTAGTTAGTTAAAGGGGTAAAGAGGTAGTAGGGTTAAAAGAACAAAGGGTAGTTATTTAGTTAGGGTTAAGGTTAAGGTCAAGGTTAAGGTTATAGTTATAGTGTTTTTATTATAATATTAACTATTGTAGATAAATATTAGAGTTATTAAGTTAACCCTAATAACTTATCGCTAGTAAATCCTTAGATATTTAGCTATAGATTCTCTAAGGATTTATAGGTAATAAGTTAGTTATTTAACTAACTAACCTATAATAATTATCCTTCTTTTTTTTTATATATAATAGAGAACTATAGTTACCTTTATTATTTATTAATTACTACTAATATATATAGTTAACTATATTAACCTATCCCTTAGTGTTATTAATACTAATTAGTAGTTAACTTTACTATTAACTATAAAGGTTAACTTTACTGTCTAAACTATAGATTAGTAAGGTCTATAAAAAGAGGTAATTATTACTAGTTAATTATTTATACACCTAGAGTAGGTAAGTACTAAAAAATGCCTTTATAAATACTCTTACTATAATAGTTTATGCTAATTACCTATTATAATAGGTTAATTAATAGATTTATAACTAGTCCTCTTAACTAGTAGAAACCTTGTTAATTTATGTCTATTATATAAGCTTTATTACCTTTAGAGAAGCACTTTTAACTATAAAAAACCTTTTACTTTATATACCTATAGCTAACTAGTAATTATTTACTATACCTTATTTATTATAAGCTCTTTAGCTTACTAACTTCTTTTTTCTATATATATACTCCTTCTACTAACTAATAGTGTTAATAAGTTACTAATATAATAGCCTATTATTTTCTCTCCTTTTGCTAACTAATAGTGTTAATAAGCAGCTAATATAACAGCCTATTGTTTTTCCTTAAGTTATTTACTTATAAGAGTATATTTTTCCCTAGTTGTTTATACTACTAGTAGTAATCTCTCTAATAAATATATACGCCTTCTAGTCTACTAGAAGAAACGCTTATGCTTAAGAGGTTATTAGGCTAACAGAGGATAATAGTAAATAACACTACGCCTATAAGTAAAAGACCTAAGCTAAGATAAGTAAATATAATAAGCTTATAAGTAAGTAAAGCTTATAGGTTACTACACTTTTACTTATAAGGCAACAAGAAGAAGTTTATAGTAGGTATAATATACTACTTAATATAAGGTAGTAAGTAGTAGTAATTAATAATATATTTACTATACTTATTAACCTTATATAGTATATTCTCCTGTAGTAATAAGGAAAGGACTACGTTAAGAAGTTACTAATTAACCTTATAAGTAAGTAATAAGCTCTTATACTTAACACTATTACTATATTTTATATTAGTAGTTATAAGTACTATAACTATATTAGTAGTAAATTACTTTACTACACTTATAAGGATTTTAGTAAATAGTCTATAAATAACTTTAAGGTAATTAACTAGAAGGTCTTAATAAGCCTATATAACTTTATTATTAATTATAGTGTATAGGTTAACTATAGTAAACACCTATTAATTACCTAATATATATTTAATACCCTTTAATAAGAGAAAGGCGCCTACTAGACTAATAAGATAATTACTATTATTAAAAGATTATTATATAACTTTAAACTATACCTTAAAGACCTTAACTTTATTAAGAATATCTAAGGTTATAATATAATCCTGTATAGTAAAAAACTAACTAAAGCCTACCTATTATTAGTAGTTACCTATTAGACCTTTTATAATAACCTAACCTTTACTTTACTACTGCCTTTGTTAACGCTAAAACCCTATATAATAGCTAAAATCTATAGCCTATATATAATAACTACTATACTACTATAGGAGCTCTTGTTAGCTATAGTAACGTTAATAGTAATATTAAGGCTAACACTAAAGTAAATAAGTAACCTTATAAAGATATACTTTAATAACTAGGCTATAAAGTACACTAGTAGCTAATATAAGACTATTAACTTAAAATTACTATTATTCTATAACCTTTACGTCTAGGTAGGTATAACGTAAGACTACTATAGAGTAGTAATTTAAGTAATACTTTAAGGTAAACTATAAAAGTATTACACTTTTATCTTCTACTAATAGGTAGGTAATTTTAATACTTTAATAGTAAAGCTTAAAGAATAATTTAAAGGTAATAAGGTACACTTAGCTTATATTACTAAGCTTTATTATACATTATTTAACTTAATTACCTATAAAAACTATAGTAAGAATAAACTTAAGATCCTTAAGTTACTTATTAAAAAGGTTATTAAGCTAGTTAAGGTAACTACTTATAATAGCCTACTAAAGAATAAAGATTATTATAAGTGCCTTATTACCTATTACTATAGTATACTTAAGTACACTATAGCCTTCTTTAACCTACTAGCTAAGTTCTATAGCCTCTGTATATAACTATATAATAAAGTAGTAAATACCTTACTTTACTATAAACTACCTATGTAATACCTTATAGATAAATCTACTACAGAAGATAAGTAGTTTTAGGTTAACTATAAGTATAATAGTAGCTATAATAATTATACTAATCTATAGTAAATATAAAGTTCTTTATAAAGTAACTACTATAGTAAAAACTAGTGTAGTAATAAATTAACTAAGAAGTACTTTATCTATAGTAAGCTTAGTTATTAGTTAACTAAATATACTAAAGAAGAGTAGTAATCTTTATTTAACTAGTATAAAAGCACCTACTTTATATAAGCTTTACTAGCTACTTTTAACTACTTTCTTTTTAACTATAAAAGTTATAATATAAGTTACCTTTAAGAAGTAAGTAATAGTAATAAATAACCTATTAGTAATAATAATAACTATATAGATATAGTGTTCTTTATATTATATTCTTTATCCTCTTCTTTATAAA
>NW_026850878.1:0-16496 GCF_030913465.1 Colletotrichum navitas
GTACTATATATATATACTAGTAAGTATTTATAATAAATAGTTACTAGGTAGTTAATAAAGAGCTAAAGAATTATTCTACTTTTATTTTAAACTATATATATTAGCTTTTATATTAATAAATTAAAAAAATAAATTAGTTAGATTTTAATTTATTATAATCCTTAGTAATTAGTTAGTAAGGAGTTACTAATTAGTATATTAATTAGGCTAATATTTCTTCTCTATTATTTATCTTTTAGGCTAATCTCCTCTAGAAAGTTAAAGTTAAATAATTATAAGGTAATTAGCTATAGGCCTTAATTAAGGGAGAAAATAAAGGTAATTATATTATTAGAATTTAACTTAGCCTTTTAACTAGGTGTTCTAGCTAGGCTGTTCTTATATCTATATAATACCTAAGGTATTACTAAAGGCTTAGTAACTAATTACCTAAATCTTATCTCTAGTATTCTACTTGTTAACCTAGGGGACTAAAATCTTTATATTTTATAACTATAAAGAGGTCTTTTTTTATAAAGTCTATCTCTTATAGCTATAAAAAGACCTTATATAAAGCTTACTTCTTATAGCTATATAGGTTAATTAGTTAATAGTAAAATAAAATAGTAAAACAGCTAAATTAGTGTTATTATAGCCTATACTTTAGTAAAAACCTTCCTATTAGATTACTAAGTATAATAAACCCCTATTATTAGATTACTAACTATAATATAAACTGCTAACTATATCTTTTTTTCTTTTATTATTAAATATATACTTTCTTTTTATATATATTACTATTATAGCTTTTACCTTAGAAAGATATTATTATATATCTTAGCTACTAATA
This sequence comes from Colletotrichum navitas, assembly GCF_030913465.1. Lineage (NCBI taxonomy): Eukaryota > Fungi > Ascomycota > Sordariomycetes > Glomerellales > Glomerellaceae > Colletotrichum > Colletotrichum navitas. Next base: position 830 of record NW_026850878.1, read on the forward strand.
TATACTATATTAGGTAAATATAAGCCTTAAAACTATAATAAACCTTACTTTGCTATTTTATTAAACTTAACCCTTTATGTCTAGTAGGCCTACTTTGTTTTATATGGCTATTAAAATAAACTTTCCTCTAGTTTTTTATTAACGTAAAGATAGTCTTGTATTCTAGAAGTTAGTTATAGATAATTAATCTCTAGTTTAGTCTATATTTGTCTACCCTCTCACGTGTAAGGGACTCTTATAGATAGGAGAGAGTCTATAGAACAAAAACATACAAAATTAATTAATCCCTAGGATATTATTATAACCTGTATCTGTACGTAACGTATATTCTACTATAGTCAAAAGATATAAGTATAAGTAACACAGATTACCTTGTTCCGTAGGTCATCATGGCGCCACCTCTCGCAGCGCCATATTCAGAGAGACAAACTTTTCACAAAGCTTCTCGACCAAGTAGTCCAGATGGCCCGACTCGCAAAGCATAAGATTGGCGGTGATGCCGATGCGGAAATGACGGCCGTCGGGATCGGGGATGGCGACATATTCCACGTCATGGATCGAAGGGTCGGGCTGCAGGATCTCGTCCAGGAGATCGTCGCACACAGTCGACTTGCGCCGGCGCACCTCGGGGAAGAGGGTCTGAATGGTGATGGAGCGGTCTCCGATCCTGCTTTCGGGCTGTGTGTCTTGATTCATGTAGGCGATACCGATGCCGAACCTATCGGCGTCGGGCGACCAGTCAACGCCGGCGTTCTCCTTAATATCGTCAAAGCTCATGGCCTCGTACGAGATGCCCTCAAGATACTGGTCCTGCACCTGATGGGCCAGCTGCCTCGGGTCAGCGTCATTGTCGACGCCAACGACGCGCACAGGCATCATGTTGCCGCAGTGGCCGACGAGGTCATGGAGGCTGGGTGGGAGGAACTGCCGCCCAGAGACGACGTTGCCAAAGAGTATGTCGCTCGAGCCCGTTTCTTCAGCAGCAACCAGCGCACAGGCCGTTGAAAAGATGGACGCCTGCGTGATCCTGCCCGTCAGCGCTTGCGCCTCAGGCGGGACATCAATGACGCGGCACAGCAGCGCGGCGCGATCGACCGGCGCTGCCTGGCGTTTCCGCCTCAGACTGTCCACGACCGTGATGGAAGAGCCTCGGAGGAGCCGTCTCCAGTGGGCTAAGCCCTCCTCGCGGATGTTAGCGAGGGCATTCATATAGACGGCGAACGGCGGCGGCGGCGGGAGTCTGATGCCCTCATATAAGGAATGGAGGGTATGAAGGAAGTTTGGCAGGCTCAGACCGTCCCAGATGGCGTGGGACAAGCGGAACACCAACTGCAGCAACCCGGCCTCGTTTTGGATGAGGCCGATGCGTATAAACGGCTGGCCCAGCTTTAGGGGCGTCTGGCGGTCTGCTGCGACTATGAGACGCGCCGCAGCATCAAAGTCATCATCGCCCTCTGTTAGATGAATCACCTCGACCGGCACGTCCGGCTTGTCAATGACGACCTGCCAGAAGCGGCCGTTGGCTCGCACAAAGATGGTTCTCAATATGTCAAAGCTTTGCACCAGGACCTCGCAAGCTTCGGTAAGCCGACTAGGACTAGAACCGGCCGGGAACTTGACCGAAAAGACATTGCAGCTGCGTGGGAGACCTGTCGAGACCTCGTTGGCGTACCAGGACTGCGTAGATCGGGCGGGGTACATATCCACGACCCGGCTTCGGTAGCTCTCCTCCAGCTGCGGGTATACCTCTTTCTGAAGGAACCCCTGCACGTCGTCTTTGAAGGGGCAGAGCTGGAAAGGAGAATACTGAGCCGCGGCATCCGGGGCATCCTTGCTGCCGCTGCCGCCTTGATGTACGGCCTTCAGTGCCGAGAGGTCGATCTGCGGTAGGCTGCTGGCCAGGTCGCGAGGTGTCGGGTGATCAAAGATGGATTTTACCGGCACGTTTGTGTTGAAACGCCGGCGAATACGGGCAGCCAGCCTCATGGCGACCAGCGAGTTGCCGCCGAGGTTGAAGAAGTTGTGGGTGATGCCGACCTGGGGCACTCCGGCGGCCTCGGCGAACTCTTGACACAGCGCAGCCTCGACGTCGGTGCGAGGCGCTACGTATTCCGTCGTCGTCGTCACGGCCTGGCGAGCAACTGAAACTTCGCGGGCCGCGACGACGGCCAGCTCCTTGCGGTCCACCTTGCCGCTGGCGTTGAGAGGCCACCGATCCATGACGATGATTCTCGCCGGCATCATGTATGTCGGCAGCACCCCCTGGAGCCTCTCAAGAATCTGCGCCTCCACATCGGATGCCGTACAGCCGGCGACGGCTTCGCCATCCCCGTCACTCGGACGCAGGGTTACGAAGCCCACCACGTCAGCGTCCCGACCTGCCTTCTGCAGGATGACGACGGCGGCGCTGCCGACGGCCTCGTGCGCCGCGACTATGTTTGCTTCAACCTCGCCCGGCTGGACCAAGTGACCGCGAACCTTGGATTGGAAGTCCATGCGGCCCAAGAACTCGATCTCGAGGTCCGCCGCCCGCTGGCGGACCCGGTCGCCCGTCCGGTAAGCCCGCACGCGCCGGCCGTCAATTGTAACCTCAATAAAGCGATCGATGTTAAGCGCCGGGTCGAGATAGCCGCGCGCGAGCCCGTCTCCTGTGACGACGAGCTCTCCAATAACGCCCGGAGACACGAGCCGCTGGCGCAAGTCCATCACGTAGCTACCGCCGTTGCTCACGCTGTGGCCTATAGGGACCCCATTATGGAACAAGTCCGAGCTGGCGACCTTGTATAAGGTGCTCTGCATGCCGTTCTCCGTCGGCCCGTACGCGTTTAGGACCGCGCCGCCTATTCGACTCTTGGCCTTGAGGGCATCACCGGCGTCCATCTTATCACCCACATTGAGCAAGGCTTGCAGGGGACCCAGGATGGCCGGGGCGTTCTCAAGGCACTGCTTGAAAAACGCCGGCGTCATCATAGCAACGTTGACGCCGTTTTGCAAAAACGTCGCCTCGAGCTGTTTGCTGTCTAGCGACGTCAAGTAGTCGACGCAAACCAATGTTCCCCCGTTCAGCAAAGCCGTCCAGATTTCTTGGACGGAGATGTCGAAGCCAAGGTTGCAGAGGTGTGCCACTCGCGGCGCCTCAGGGATGTAGGCAGCGACGTTGCTCCCCAACACGAGCCGCAGGATGGCTCGGTGCTCTAGCATGACCCCCTTTGGCTTTCCCGTGGACCCGGAAGTGAAAATGCAGTAGGCGAGGCTCGTGGCCGAGGGACCTCTGACCGCGACAAGATCGCCGTTGTTTCCCTCGTCGTTGGACCCGAGAACGCCGCTTATCCGGACGGTCTCTGTATTCGGTATGAGGTCTAGCTTATCCGAGTCCACGTTGGGTCCGAGCAGGACTAGTGTGTTACCCGGGACGCATTCCAAGATGGTCTGAATGCGGCCGGGGGGGGAACCGACGTCGAGCGGTATATACGCCAGGTTGGACTTGAGCACACCCAGGAAGGCGACGATTGTTTGGCACGACCGCGGCGACAGGACGCCTACGAGCGATTCGGGCGCCAAATTCCGCCGACGTAACCACGAAGCCAGTTTGTCCGATTGCCGATCCAGTTCTCGATAGGTGAGCGAGGATGCCGAGTCTGTGACGGCCGTGGCATCGGGACAGGCGGCCACCCGGGCGCGGAAGACGTCGACAACGCTGGAATCACGCGGGTATACGGCCATCTCCGGCCCCAATGAGCCCTTCTCATCCCGCAGACGGTCCAGACCGTCGGTCAAAGCAATGTCACCGATGGGGAGCTGGCTGTCGTCGAGACAGCGCCGAAGGACCTCGAGGAAAACGGAAACCATGCCCCGGATGGTCTCGGGCTTGAAGAGGTCCTCGGAAAAGAAGACCTGGGCGTTGAGCCTGCCGACTTCCTGGAACACGTGGAACTCGACGTCCATCTGCGTCGAGGCCATCATCGGCAGGGAGTCGCTCGCGAGGCCCTCGAGCTTGATCTTGCCGAGGTCCTGCTGCGAGTACACGGTGAACATGATCTGGACCAGCGGATTTCGAGACATGTCCTTGGATCCCGGCAGCAGGCTCGACACGACGCGCTCAAAAGGCACATCCTGGTGGGAAAAGCTGGCGGCCGTCGTGGCCCGAACCTGCTGGGCCAGCTCGGCAAACGTTTGGTCGGCGCTGACCGGGATTCGCAAGCACAGCGTGTTGACGAAGAATCCGATGAGGTTTTCCGTCTCGAGTCTCGTGCGGTTCGACATGGGCATGCCCACGGTGGCATCCTCAACCCCCGTGAGGCGATAGTGGGCGGCACGGAACACGGCGAGGAGAGCGGCAAAGGCGGTAATCTGGTGGGTGCGACTGAAGGCGCGGAGGCGGTCGTACAGGGGGCCGTCGATCACAAAAGGCACAGCGCCAGCCTTGCCCGACAGCATGGCCGGCCGGGGGAAGTCGGTCGGGAACTCGGCCGCCCTGCTGTCCTGCAGATTCTGGCTCCAGTACTGGAGCTGGCGCTGATGCTCGGCCAGCTGCTCGTCCTGCTTCTGCCACCGGGCGTAATCGCGATACTGGATGGGCAGCGGTTCAACCGACGACAGAGGATCGTGGTCGCCCCGGAGTGCGGCGGCGTAGAAAACACCCAGCTCTCGTGCCAGGACGTCGATGGACCAGGCATCGTAGATGATGTGGTGCAGGACGACAATCAGGACATGGTCCCTGGGGCCGGAGCGCAGCAGAGAGGACCGCCAGCCGGACTCGGATGACAGGTCGAAACGCTTCGCTTGCTCCTCTTTGATGGTGCGCGTCAACAGTGACGAGCCGGTGGTGGTATCGTTGCCATCGACGGCAGGCAGATCAACCACCCTCAGCTCGGGCTTGCGGAATTCCGACGCCGCGTGCACGACTTGCATGACTTGGCCATCGTCGTCTTGTAGGAAGGTGGTCCGCAGCGCCTCGTGCCGCTCTTGAAGGGCCGCCAGCGCGCGCTCGAGAGCGTCCGTATCGAGCGGCCCGCGCAGGCGGACCCCGATGGGCATGGTCCAGCTTGCGTCGCTGTTGACCTGCTCGATGAACCACAAACGGTTCTGCCCGAAAGATAGCTCGGCCGGTCCGTCGTGGTCCAGCGCCGGGATCGGTTTGTGAGGGGCCGAGCCTCGGCGGATGACGGAAGCCAGATTGCCGACAACAGGGTTTTCGAAAACGTCCCTGACTGTTACGCGGCTGTCGAGGCGGCTACTGAGGCGCGCCGCGAGCCTTGTGGCCATGAACGAGTGGCCTCCGGCGCTGAAGAAGTTGTCGGTGATGCCGACCTGTACACCGAGGATGTCGCTGAACTCTTCGCAGAGGACTACCTCGACTTCGTTGCGCGGCGGGACCAGTTTGCGTGCGGCCTCGGTCTTGGGCGCGACGCGTGCCATGCTTCTTAGTGCCTTTCGGTCCACGCTGCCGCTGGAGTTCAATGGCATCTGTTCCATGACGATGATCTGGGACGGCACCATGGATGACGGCAGGGCATCCCGGAGGCTTTCGTTGATGCTGCTGACGATTTGCTCTGCCTGATCTTGTTGCTGCTGGCCGGGCTTGTCCTCTTCCGCCTCGACGAAAGCAACCAGCTCGTTCTCTCCCAAGGCTTCCCCGGACCGGACGACGACGGCTGCATTACGCACGAGGGGATGCCCTAGCATGGCGTGCTCCACCTCGGCGAGCTCCACGCCATGGCCACGAATCTTGACCTGCTTATCCAGGCGTCCAAAGAATTCCATCTGGCGGGTCTTGGGGTTGACTCTGACCTGGTCGCCCGTACGGTACGCCCGCACGACTCTGCCGCCGCCGGTCTCGTCGTCGTCGCCGCCGCGCTTCCCGCCCATGGTGATGTGGATGAAGCGGTTCTTGTCGAGAGTCGGATCGGTGTATCCTCGCGCAAGCCCATCTCCAACGACTACGAGTTCGCCCATGACGCCCGCAGGTACGGCAATCTGGCGGGGATCCATGACCAACAACGCGTCGTTGCTAACGGGACGGCCGATAGGCACAAGCCCGTTGGCGAGCTCGTCGTTCTTACCGACGCGGTAGATGGCGCTTAGAACCGTGTTCTCCAACGGCCCGAGGGCGTTGTACAGGTTAGCCACCAGCGTCCGCGCCTGGATCGCATCACGCACATCGAGCCGGTCACCAGTGGATATGAGCACGTCGAGTCGGGCCAGCGACGACGGCTCTTTGGCCAAGCATTGCTTGATGAGTGCCGGCGAGAGCATGGCTGCCCGCACCTGCTCGCGGTCAAAGACGTGAGCAAGAGCCATCGGGTCCAGCGAGGTCAGATGGTCGATACAGACGACGGTGCCTCCGTTCAAGAGGGCCGAATATATCTCAAAGAGAGACGCGTCAAACGAGATGTCGGCGACATGCGCCACGGCGGCTGCTGCCGGAATCTCGGCTACCACGTTGCTCTCTTTTACGAGCCGCAAGATACTCCTATGCTCAATCATGGCACCCTCGGGCTTTTCGGCCGACCCAGAATTAAAGAGTATGACAGCCAGGCTTGTGGCCGAGGGCTCACCAGACCCTCCTGTTTGCTTGTTGTTGTCGTCGTCGTCGTCGTGATTGAGAGCGTCGTCCACCATCACTAGGTCCGTATCCGGCAGCTCGAGAATCCCCTTTGGCGGACGCACGTCGGAGCCCAGGATGATCAGGCACCTTTCATTTGCCGCTGCCGTCTTTCTAATCTTCGCCGAAGATAAAATGCGTTTGATGCGGGTGGCACCGTCGTCGACGTTCAGCGGCAAGCAAGCGAGATTGGCCTTGAGCACGCCAATCATGGCCACAACGGTATCGCACGACCTTGGCGCCAATATACCGACCGGCGTCTCGGCAGGCATGCCTCGTCGGCGCAGCCAGGCGGCCATCTTGTCGGATTCCTGATCCAGGCGAGAATACGTCATGCGGGCTGCCGGGTCGGAAACAGCAATGGCGTCGGGGGAGGCCACGACTTGTTGTCGAAAGACGTCTACAATGCTAGAGTCCCGCGGATACCCTGTCGGCTCGGCATCAAATACGGCCAGCCCTGGCATTCCTACGAGCAGCGGCAGCACCGAGATGGGCGTCCGGGGTTGCGCGAGGCCCTGAAGGAGCACCTCTTGGAAGACGTCAACCAAGGCATGTATCGTCTCGGGCTCGAACAGGTCCTTGGCGTAGAGGGCATGGCCGACAAACCTCTGCTCGGCATCTCGGCGGAAGATATGGACCTCGACATCGAACCTGGTCGACAGTCCCAAGCCTGCCACGCCGCCTGTCGTAGTCTCGGCCTTCAGGCCCTCTAGCTGGACGGTGCCGATGTCCTGATCGGAGTGTTGGACGAACAGGACCTGCGCCAGGGGGTTGCGCGATGTGTCCCTTTGTGCGGCGGGCAGCACCGCCGATACGACCTGCTCAAAAGGTACTTCCTGGTTCTCGAAAGCGGCCATGACGGCTGGTCGGACTTGCTTCTGGACTAGAGTCTCCAGGGTATCTTGCCCGCCGTCGATCAATGTGCGGATACACAGGGTATTGACGAAAAAGCCGATCAGCGGCTCCAGCTCCGGCCGGTTCCTAGCGGCGGTGGGAACCGCAATGGTCGCATCCTCGGCGGCCGTGAGACGGTAATGTGCGGCGCGGAAGGCGGCGAGCAACACGACAAAGGGGGTTGTCTCGTGGGCTTGTGCAAAGGCTTTCACCGCCTCGTACGTGGCACCTTGGATGACCAAGTCGACATTACCAGCGCGGCCAGAGGGCAATGCCGGCCGCGGGTGATCGACCAAGAGCTCGGCAGGGGAGCTGTCTGCAAGATGGCCTGCCCAGTACTCGAGCTGCTTTTGATACTTCATAGTCTGCTCGGTCTGTCTCTGCCAGACGGCGAAGTCCCGGTACTGGATAGGAAGCGGCGGCAACGGCGACGACGTGGTTGACGAAGATGACGGAGGCGCCGACGCCAGCTCAAGGCGGCGTCCACGCAACGCGTCCGAGTACAGCAGGGCCAGCTCCCGGCGTAGGACGTCCATGGACCAGCCGTCGGTGATGATGTGATGCATGACGATGGAGACGACGTGGTCCTCGTCGGCCAGCTTCAGCAAGCATACTCTCCATCCAGGCTGGGAAACCAGGTCAAACGGGGTCGTCTGTTCGATTTGTAGGGTGCCCTCTAGTGTGGCCTCGTCAACGTCGACGACGCGGAGGCTTATGCTGCTGCGCGGCGGATGGACGACCTGCACGGCGATACCGTCCCTTTCTTCAAACGTCGTGCGCAGCGTATCGTGACGCCGTTCCAGGGCCGCGAGTGCAGCTTCAAGAGCGTCGGCCCGGAGCGGGCCACGCAAGCGCATCGCAACCGGCGTCAAGTACCACGACGAGTCGGGGTTGAGCTGATGCAGGAACCACATGCGGCTCTGGGCGAACGACTGCTCGACAGGCTCGTTCTTCTGCGTGGACGAGAGGATCGGTATCCGCTTGAGCCCAACATCGGCGTCGTCTTGTTGTAGCGTATCAGCGAGACCGGCGAGCGTGGCACCACGCATCAGATCCGTCACCCTGAGCGTGATGCCACGTTCCCTTGCCAGGTTGACCATCTTTATGGCGGTGATGGAGTCGCCGCCTAGGTCGAAGAAGCCGGCCGAGTCGGATTGGCCAGCCGCAGGGTCCATGTCGAATATTTGCCACCAGACCCGTCGCAGCGCGTCCGCCATGCCATTGTCGTTGGTGGTGGCCGGGTTATAATTGCGCAACTCGGCACTGGCCTTAGGGGGCGAGGATGCCGACGTCTTCTCACGAGCTTCGCTCAACATCCTAGCGCCAATGGACCGTAGTTCTCTTCGGCTGATCTTCCCCGAGCCGGTCTTGGGTAGCTGAGGCAGCTGGATGTAGTGAGTCGGGACAGCGTGGTGAGGGAGAACCTGGAGTAAGTCTGAACGTATAGCATGCGTTACTGCCGCGTCGTCTAGAACTGAGGCCTCTTGCACCATTGTAGGATGCTTGTCGTCTTGCCTCCATGGGCCGGTCGAGAAGGCCACCAGAGTCGCACTCTCGGCTGTCATGCCGCCTCTCACGACGGCCTCGACAACTGGCATCGGTGAACCAGCTGGGAGCTGTCGTCGCAGATGAGTTTCCACGTCGCCCAATTCCACGCGGTGCCCTCGGATCTTGACTTGCAAGTCTTTGCGTCCGAGGTATACAATAGACCCGTCGGATTTGTATCGGCCGAGATCTCCTGTCTTGAGCATCCGGAAGAATTCAGCATCGTCACATAACACTTCTCCTCGTCGACGGCGCCAGGAGGGCGGCACTTCAATGAAAGGCGAGTTGGCGCCCAACGAGGGCGCAACATATCGACGCGCGATACTTGGACTCTCCACGGTGATCTCGCCGATGCCGCCGACCGGCGCAAGCCTGTCGCTGTCGTCCGGGTCGGTAAGCCAGAAGCGAGCGCACAAGCCGTGACTGAGGCAGTGCGGCTCTGTTGTAGACGGGTCGACTCTGTAAACAGACGCCATCACGCCGCTCTCACTCAGTCCATAGCCGTTGAACAGCTTCACTTTATGGGCCCAGACGTCCCTCGTCGCCGCCGACCATGGCTCCCCGGCGATGATCAACGTTTCCAGGCTTGGGACAGCTTCCGGGCGGATGGTGCTGATGAATGAGGGAGTGAGGATGGCCCAGTTGACCATATTCCGGTTGATGAAGGCCGTGGCATCGTTGAGACGCTCTTCCTCCGAAGGAACACAGAGACAACCTCCGTGCGTAAGGGTAACAAAGATCTCAGCGATGGAGACGGCGTATGCGTAAGATGCGAAGTGCAAAGTCCGCGTGTGATGGCCGAGCCCCACGGCCCGGGCCAGCTCAACGGCGGAGCAAGTGAGACTACCGTGTTCAATCATGCTGCCTTTGGGCTCGCCCGTACTCCCGGACGAGAAGATAACGTAGGCCAAGTCGGATGGCTTGGTAGTGGGGGGTCTCCGGCAGGCCCGGTCACTAGCAGTACCAGTAGTCGTCGGCGGCAGCCGTGAAACAAAGGATTGGTCGAGGACGACACAGCGGGGGACGACGGTGGACATGGTGTTCAAGTTGCCGGCGGAGGTCAGGGCAAGCCTGACCGAGCTTTGCTCGCACATGTTGGCGATCCTCGCCGACGGGAGGGACGGCTCGATGAGCGTGAAGGCCAGGCCAGACTTGAGCACGGCAAGCATGGCGGCGATTGCCCACTTGGACTTTTCGAAGCAGATGGCCACTACATTGCCCATGTCCTGCCCGTCGAGGCTCAAAACGTGGTCCGCGACGGCCGACGATAAGCTATCCAGCTCGGCGTACGTCCACTCGCCATCCCACGCACTTACGGCAACGGCGTCCGGCGCCTGCTGGGCTCTTGCGGCCACGGCGTCGTGAATGCAGACTCGATGCGGCTTGAGCGGCTTAGAGTTCCAGCTCTCAATCTCCTCCCAGTCCGGCTGCGTCGTTGTACTGAGCTCCGCGAGTGATTGGTGAATCGAGGGACCTTGGAGCTGCTGGATCAAGAGGCCCATTTGGCGCAGTAGCCGAGCGACCTGAAGGCCGCCGTCGAGGACGCGGGCGTCGTACCGCGCCCGAAGAAGTGCTGACCCTTCAGCCATGTAGCAGCAGATCAGCAGGGCCCGATCGCTGCACGGCTGCTCCGCCGGGTCGATGGCGGCGGCAGATGCCGCCACAGTCTGCGCGTCTTTCTGGCTGGTAGTGACGACTGTGAGCACCGTCTGGAATCCACAAGCCACCGACGCAGAATCGCTGCTCCGGGCGATGGCGTCGAGACTAATGGGCTCAAGCTCCCGTATGGCTGCGTCGTCGGCGGCTACAGCCCGGATGAGGTCGGACGGGGTCAGATGACGGCCACAGTTGACACGAGCTGGCACGAGAGTCCGCCTTGGACCGACTTCTGTCTGTCTTGGGTCCTCGGGCGACTTTGGTCGTTCGATCACAACGCCAAAGAGGGCTTCGGGGGAGTGTGTGTATTGGGAAAGGAGAATTGCCAGAGCTGCGCGAGGAACGAGGGCCTTCTCCGGTAGACGCAGGCTGGGTGCTGCTTCTTCGAATGGTACGAAATGCTCCGACTGCACCTCAGGCCGTGGCACGGTGAAGCCAGAAGATGGTAGCGGCGGGAAGAGGGACGTGTCAAGCCCGTCCATCTTTTGCCGCCAGAACCTCGTGGCTTGATCACAATACATGTCGGCGTCGTGGTTCACGAGCAAGCCGCCATCGCCGACTGCGTGGCTGTGGCTGTAGCTGGGTGTCTCTTGGGGAATGGATCCCATGTTTACTGTGGCGTATCCTGAAAGAGATTATCGTGTGCTTGTTTGTTTAAATGGTCGATGCCGAGTCTGTCCTAGGGAATGTAAAAAAGGACGCTCAGGCGGTGTGGTAATCTGAGAGAGAGTAGAAGCGCAGTAAACATCGTGGTTAACTGTGGTGATATTAAGGAACATGGAATGCACCAGGCCGGTGGATGGAAGCACTTGTCCCGGCTGGTTGGCCGGAACTTCTGTCGAGAGAAGGCCGAAGCCGCGATGCGCGGACAGGGTTTCGCCGGTCATGACAGCATATGCCTGCCACCTTGGTTCCGGAGGCTCGGAGACGTCCAGGACGCACAGACTGGGTTGCAGTCCGAAATCTCGGAGCCCCACACCGGCCAGGATACAAGCATCAGGGCCATGAACTATTAACTACTTATATGCGTTGTCCGTCCGTCCGCCGGTCCGCCCGTTACATCGTGTGTCACACAAGGATTAAGCTTTTGGCCCCGTTGATCCACTAACATGGATTTCGGGTTCTAGACATGTACGTGCCGGCACCCGTCTGGGGAGAATGGGCCGCGGCCCGCGGCCCGCGGGGTCTGTCCTTGGTGCAAGCGGAGTCTGTCCTATTTCTTGCATTCTATCAATGCAGGGGCAGCAGTGATACGGAACCTGTCACAGCCTGCCAGTGAGCTCTGCATTCTTGAATCCTTGATCCACTTCGGATACCCGGAGATACCGACTGCCCGTAGGCTTTATTCGAGAATGCTTGCTCTTGGATGATGTCGTCCTTGGGCTCCATCACTGGCCAGCAAGTATATATATATATAAATATACTAACCGTTGGCTCTCTCATCTGCCAAGGTCCTGGGGTCGCACACGTGAACAACTGAAGTGAAGCTTACGACATGGCGCTCTCATCCTTTCTATACGCCGCGCAAGCGTGGCATCCGCTTCGAGATGACACCAAAACCTACGTGTCTTACCTTGTAACGGCGCTTCTCTTCTTCCTTTTGGTGTACAGCGGCCGTGAATCTTATCCTGACCTCCCTCGCTTTACCCCGCCGAATGCAGCCAGGTTTACCTGGCTGACACAAAAGGTCGACTTCATTTTGAACAGCAAAGAGCGTCTGGCGCAAGGCTCTAGGATGTTCCCCGACCGGCCTTGGAAGATACTTACCGATATGGGCGACATCCTCGTGATCCCCCCAAAGTACGTCGAAGAGCTTAGATTGAGTACGGCAATGGATTTCAAAGCCGCTGCATCAGATGTGAGTCTTTTCCAACAAGAGGATGAAGAGACGACGGCCACGGTATGACGCTGACTGACGTTCGCAGGATCTCCACTCCTACGTTCCTGGTTACGAACCTTTTGCAACTGAAGATGACTTTCTCAAAGCCATCATTAACCACGTGGCCAAAGCCTCAGGTGGGTTTTCCAACCTCGTTGCTTCAACCCCAGCCGTCTTGGCCCTGCGATGCCGCGCCTATTTTTCACGACGCCGCGCGGTTGAAAAGAGTCCCCGAGTAACATGTGATATTGCTATCCAATTTAGGATCCTTGACCATGCCAATCTCGAATGAAGCATCCGTCGCGGTTCACGACCAACTCAAAGACCCCAAGGGTGAGTCTACACCGGTTTCCAGCCCCCCCTCGACAAATCCCATATCATGCTTACCATTCAACCTTTGTCTCGTTTTTTTTCCTCAGAATTTTCCACAATATCGCTGAAGGATGTGTCCATAATTGTTTCCCGCATGGCCTCCAGGGTCTTCATGGGCGAGGAGCTGTGCCGCGACATGGCTTGGATCGAGGCGTCGTCGACGTACGTGCTCACGGCCTTCAAAACCATCTATCTCCTGAGCTTCTTCCCGCGGTCGCTGCGCTCCGTCATCCACTGGTTTCTGCCTCCGATTTATCTCGTGAGGCGGAAGCTGAGGCAGTGCCAGGCTGTCCTACAGCCGCACATTGACAAACGAGTCGCCATCAAAGCCGAGTCAGCGGCTCGCGGAGAACCGCATCCGTACAACGATTCCATAGAGTGGTTCTCCCGCGAGTGCTCCCCATCCCACGATCCCGCGGCCTACCAGATTACGCTGTCGATGCTAGCAATCCACACCACCTCCGACCTGCTCTTCCAGACGATGATTGATATCGGCAAGAACCCCGACATCGTAGCTCCCTTACGCGAGGAACTCGTCAGCGTTCTAAGCACCGACGGGCTCAAGAAGTCGGCTTTCCAGAAGCTCAAGCTCATGGACGCCTGCTTCAAAGAGTCGCAGAGAATCAGGCCTGTCGTCACCAGTACGTCGAACTCACCACTGACGCCCCCTCCCGCACTTCAGTCCCCGGACCCGTGTCGTATGTATTTACCGATTCGATGTAGCTGACCGCGTCCAATGCAGCCTTCTTTCGCCGTCTTGCCCTTGAAGATGTCAAGCTGTCTGACGGGTTCGTTATCAAAAAGGGCACCAAGGTGGTCCTGGATGGGAACCGCCTGCTGGACGAGGAAATATATCCCGATCCTCTGCAATGGGACCCCTATCGGTACATGCGCATGCGCGGTATCCCGGGCGAGGACAGCAAGGCCCATCTGGTGAGCGTGACGCCCGCCCACTTCGGCTTCGGCTACGGCGTGCACGCGTGCCCGGGACGCTTCTTCGCCGCCAACACGTTGAAGATCGCCATGGCCCACCTGCTGCTCAAGTACGAGTGGACAATCCCCGACTCACAACGGAAGCTCCAGGGCCAGAGCATTGGCTCCAACTACAGGTCTCATCCGGACGCCAGAATCCTGATCCGCAAGCGCGAGCCGGAACTCGACATCGACTCGCTCGGGTTCTGAGGATGGCGAGACGCAGACCGTATGGCATGCGAACACTCTATCGCACGGCCACGGGTGTGTGGCCGAATGAGCATGGCAGGTCACCAACGAGCAGGGGCTGCATGTCAAACAGGATCAATGTGTCAATTTTTTGTGCATGCTAGCAGGGGTTTTCTAGATGGTCGGAACAAAAGTCAAACATCACAGAGTATAGAACCAAATTCTAGAGCATGCAAAATCAGTTTGACATGCCTTAGTTTGACATGTTTTAGAAGCATCACAGTTTATGTTATTGCTGAAGTGGCGAGAGCGTCTAGCAGGCACTAAGGGCCTAATCAGCAAAACCAATAACAGTCCAATATTAGCTGTACTCTAAGAAGAAAATACATAGGGTTAAGGTCAAGGAGAGTTAAACGTAAGGCTAAAGGTTAATTTAGTAAATATACTGTCTAGGTCCTTAGATAATATAAATCTTTTACTATTTACCCTTTTATATATAAGGATATTAGTCCCCTAGGTCAATAGGCAGGATGCCAGGGACAGATTTAGGTAATTAGTTAGTGAGCCTTTGGCGATACCTTGGGCATTGCATATACGTACACACATAGATATAAGAACAGCCTAGCTAGAACACCTAGTTAGAAGGCTAAGTTGAATTCTAACAACATAACTACCCCTATCTTTCTCCCTAATTAAGGCCTATAGCTACTCCCCTTATAATTATTTAACTTTAATCTCTAAGAGAAGATTAGCCTAGAAGATTAACAACAGAGGAGAAACACTAGCCTAATTAATTATTAGGTGCTAGAGGTAGAGGGCACTAGGGGACTACTAGCTATAGGGCCACAACTAGGAAAACTATTATCTAAGGGTTATATAAAAGCAGAGTTTACAGGAACAGAAGAATTAAGAAAAGTAAATTAAAAAATAGTTATAATTAACCCTTAACTATACTATTTATAGACTCCTTTACTTAGTACTATAACTACCTTTAATATATTTTAATTTTTACTTATCTTTAAGTATACTAACTATTAGAGCTATAATATTACCTTTTAATACCTAAGTTACTACTTAGTAAAGTATAAGTGTTACCTTTAGGTAACTAACCTTAGATAGTAGTAATACCTAGGCGTAGGTAAAGAATAAAGGCCTACTAGTATAATATTAGCTCTAAAGTAACCTTAAAAAGATAATAAAAAAAAAGCTTAAGTACCTTCTAGAGAAATAAGTAAAAAAAGCTAAAAAAAGAAACATAGTTAACTAAATTCTAGCTTTAATAGACAAGGCCTTTATTAAAGAGGTATATAATATACTAGGCCTAGCTACTACTTTTTAGCTAAAGTATAAGTACTACTATATTAATATACTATTAAAGTAGTTACCTTTAATCTAATATAAAGAGGGTATATAAAATAACCTCTAGGACTTTTTATTTAAGCTAAAAGAATAGTTTAAAGTTATAAAAGAAGAATTTAAGAATAACTAAAGTAAAGTATAGTACACTAGCTTTATACTAAAAGGTAGCCTAGTGTATAAGTAGTAAAAGTATATTA
>NW_026850879.1:0-16440 GCF_030913465.1 Colletotrichum navitas
TTCTAGTAAACTAGTCTTATACTTTTTAATTCTAAAGTTATTATTTTTTACCTAGATTTTAAGCTAAAGACACTAATACTAGTAAACTTATATTTAACTAGCTTAGGCTTATAGAACTTAAAGACACTAATAATAGAAATTAAAGATATATAAAGCTCTACTTTATTAAAAAAAAATTAGAGAGTATTAAAGAAGTTTATTAATACTAATATATAAGGTAATTAACTTATAGTTAAAAGGTATTAGTAAGTTAGTATATTAACTTACTATTATTAAGGCAGAGAACTATAAACTTTATATAGGGATTAAGGTACTTAGTAAATAACAAAGGGCTAAAAAGACCTAACTATATCTTAGAGGGTTACTTAATATAACTAAAGTAGAGGCACTATAAGAAGAAAAGGAAAGTATTAAAGCTTAAGGTAAAAAAATATCCTAAAAGGAGGGTTATATAGAGGGTAGTAAACTATATGTATAATAATATAGTAATTATAGAAAGACTAAATATAATATATAAACCTATAAGGTAGTTTAAGATAATAATAAAGAATAAGGTAATATATAGTTTTAATTAATTTTATATAATCTAATTAAATTAACTTATTAGAATAATAGAAGGGTAAATAGATATAGTCTACTTACTATAATTATCTACTTATTATATATATATATTAATATTATTTAATTTTTACTTATAGTATAGTATTATTTATATACTTTACTTAGAATATTATATACTTAAAAACTAGAATTTAGTAATAACTATTAAGCACTATATAAATAATAAAAATAAGTTTATACTAGATTAATTAATATATAGTATAATAAGTATAATTTATTAATATATTTAACTATACTAAAGTTATAATAAATAACTGTCTATATAATAACTATTAGTATTATAACTTACTTTATAATAACTAACTAAAGTATAACTAACTATATAATAACTAACTATAATATAACTATTAATAATATAACTAACTATATAATAAGTAACTTTAAAATAACTTATAATATAATAAATAACTGAATTATAACTAACTATAAAATAACTAATAATAGTAGTATTAATATAGTTGATTATAACTAATATAGTATATAGTCTTATATATTAAGTAAAATATAAGTAGAAGTAAAAATAAAATAAATAATAAAGAAAAAAGTAAAAGTAGACTATTTTTTACTACTCTAAATAGTATATATACTTGTCTTACTATAAGTAAATATCTTATAAAAAAGTATATTAATTATATATTATAACTATAGAATATAAATATATACTATAACTATTAGTATAAGCTATTTCTAGAAAGTATAGCTATATATAATACCTATTAACTATTTATATAAACTATAACTATAAAGTATAACTTTAATGTATAACTATAGTCTATAACTAGACATAATAAGTATAAAAGTATAGAAATAAACTTATAAATATAAAAGTATACTTATATAAGTTATAGTTTATAGTTATATAAAGATAATAATAATTCTATAACTTATCTATATAGTATAATTATATATATTAATATTATAAACCTAATTAATATTTATATAATTAATACTTATAATATATATAAATTACTTAAGTGTTATATACTATATATAACTATAAGACTTCTTTTCTAAGTACTTCTTTCTTTAACTAGTATATTACATTAAGTATTTATATATTATAATATACTTTATATAACTAATAGGTATATATTATAGTTATAAGCTATATAAGTTTATAAAATTATAACTTTAATTTTATAAAGAACTTTAGTTTAACTTAACGTATATGCATAGTGAGTAGATAATTATAGTAAGCAGACTACTCCCTTATTATACCTTAAGGGTACTTTTTTAACTATTTATTAAAAAACAGATTAATAACTAAAAAAGGTCTACTTTTCTCTATTATATAAGAATAAGAGTTATATTTTAAGAAAGAATACTATAGAAATTATTATCTTACTTTAACCTTGACTTTCTCTTATTATTTTTACTAATAAGGGGTAAAGTCTAGTTATAGGGTTAAGGTTAGATATGAATTTCTATAATATTGTTTCTTACTTTCTAACCCTTATTAATAGCTCTCTCTAAAGTTACATCTATTTCTAAGAAGGTTTAGATTTTTAAGAAATAGTTAAAAAAGTACCCTTTACAGTACAATAAGGGAGTAGTCTACTTACTATAATTATCTGCTTACTATATATATACGTTATTTATAGTAGTATATTATATATAATTTAACTATATATAATTTATATTATACTCTAGGTTATATACTTTATAAGCTATAACTTATAAGCTATAACTTATAAGTATAATATATAGTTTTTATATCTAATAACACTATTTAATTATACTTAGTAAAGTAGTTTAAATTATAAATACTATAATTATTAATATTTAACATCTTTAGATTTATAGCTTTTTACTTTTTATTTCTTAAGGTTTTATTATACTTATAGATACTACTATATTATTAGTAAATTATACTTATTACTAAGTAGTAATTAGTTTTGTCTCTAGATATAGTCTTTCTTTTTATAAGAATATATAAGAATAATAAAATATTAATACTTTTAAAATATTTTATTCTTAGACTTTATAATATAATACTATAATATAAGATAAAGATATTATAATAAGTAACTATTATTTTATATATCTAACTACACTTTAATATAGTAATTAGTAAATAGTAAAGAAAATAGTACTTATAAAGACTTTAAAGTAACTAATCTAATAGTTTTTATTATTATATTTTACTATACTTAGTCTATAACTTATACTAATATATTCTATAATAAAGTATTATTAGTAATACTATAGAATATAGTATTAGTTATAATTACTATAACTAAAAAGAAAGTAATATAGATTAGAATAAAGATTTTACTTACTATATTAAAGAAGTAAAAAATATTATACTACTTATATTATCTTAATTACTTTATAATATTAAAGTTAAAAGTCTTAAGAGTAATAACTATATAACTAATAGTAAATAATAATATAATTACTTTCTATATATATAATAGTAATAGTATTAATATAGTGTATTATATTTAATTAAAGTTAAACTATTACTTTTACTAGTATATTATATAATAGAATACTATTAGTAATACTATATAGTATAGTATTAGTAATAACTACTATAACTAAGAAGAAAGTAATATAGATAAGGTTTTAAACTATAATATTAAAGAAGTAAAGAAATATTATATTACTAATATTATTCTAAATACTCTTTATAGTAATAATTTAAGAAATCTTAGTATTAGTAACTAAGTAACTAAGAGTAAATAATAATATAACTACTTTTATATATAGGAATTAATATATAGGCATAAGGAATTAATACATTAGCATAAGTCTTATATAGGCATAAGGTTTCTATTCCTCTAATTAGTTTAAAAAAAAGTATATCCCTATAAAGGCAGTAAAGGT
This sequence comes from Colletotrichum navitas, assembly GCF_030913465.1. Lineage (NCBI taxonomy): Eukaryota > Fungi > Ascomycota > Sordariomycetes > Glomerellales > Glomerellaceae > Colletotrichum > Colletotrichum navitas. Next base: position 3,451 of record NW_026850879.1, read on the forward strand.
AATTATACTAACACTACTATTCTACTATTATTTTCTACTATTAACTAATTAACTTATATAGCTATAGGAAATAGGCTCTATAAGAAGTACTATCTTTATAGCTATAAAAATAGCCCCCCTATTAAGCCTACTTTATAGCTATAAAAAGTGCCCCCCTATTAAGCCTACTTCCTATAGCTATAAAGGTTGCCCCTTTTACTAAGCCTACTTCCTATAGCTATAAAAAGAGCCTCTCTATTAAGCCTACTTCTTATAGCTATAAAAAGAGCCCCTTTATTAAGCCTACTTCCTATAGCTATAAAGGTTACCTCTTTTACTAGGCCTACTTTCTATAGCTATAAAGGTTACCTTTTTTACTAGGCCTACTTCTTATAGCTATAAAGGTTAGCCCTCTTGCTACACCTGTTTCCTATTTACCCTAAGAAAAGTAACTTTTTTTATATTTAAAATACTTACTACTTAGCTACTTTCTTATAATATAGCTATAAAGATTTATTATTACTACTAACTATTTTCTACTAACTTTATATTCTCTAAACACTAGGCTAAAGTAGCTATTTATTTATATAATTCTTTATTATCTTTTTACTACTAAGAACACTAGACTAGCTTTTTATTTATTACTAAGATAAGGTTAAAATTTAGCTTTAACTTAGTTAACTTTTCTTTTATATAGACCTAGCTAGTGTTAACTTATTTCTACTTTTAAGTAAATAACTTTACTTTTTACTTTTTATACTTTAGCTTTTACTAAAGGTATAGGTTTAGCTAGTTAAATAGCCTTCTCTTAGTAAAAATAGTTATAATAAGATAAGCTATACTATATTCTTTAGCCTACTATAGAGAGATACTATAATCTTTAAATTAAGGATCTAGTAGTATAAATTAAAAAAAGATATCTTTTAAAGATACTACTAGAGGTATACCTTTTACTTACTAAAAGCTACTAAATTAAGTATTTTAGTAAAGATCTTATAATAGTATAGGATACTAAGCTTAGTTAAAATAGTATAGTTTAGACTATATTTTCTAATAAGGTCTAAGAATAGTCTTTTACTAAAAGATATTACCTTTTTTACTAGCTAGTATTACTTTCTAATTAACACTAAATATTTTAAAGAAAGTAGTATATAAAGTTTACTAAAGAGCTTAAGGTAAAGACCTATATACTTTTAGTATTAAAGGACTTTATTCTCTATATATACTTACTTAAAGTATAGCTTCTAGTTACTAATTATATCTTATATAATATTAATAAGTTAATATAAGTAACTAAGACTATTTAAGAGATAACCTTTAATATTATTATTACTTAATTCTATACTAGAGGTAATATAAATACTAAAGTTCTAGTATTTTTAAATAAAGTAGTAAGCCTACTATACCCTTAAGGGTAAGTATATTATATATAAGTACTAGAGGATTAGGCGTTAGTTAATAAACTCTTTATAAAGCTTAGTCTAAGCTTCCTTAAAGGTATACTTAGTCTTAGTAAAAATAATAAGCTTCTATATTATTAAGACCTTATAATATATATAAGAGGGAGGCTTATCTACTAGCATAGTAATATAGGCCTAGTCTTTATTACTAAGCTAGGCTATTACTTATATTATTAGCTAATAGGCCTTATTATTAGACTTACTACTATTACTACTATAGGTATAGTCCTTAAGCTACTTTTACTTAGCCTTAAGTATAATATTAAAATTAATATAGTAAATATAGAGTTATTACTAGACACTAAAGAACTACTTATTTAGTATAGCCTTTATTTATTTATTATAGTCTATAATAATAATAGTAAAGTAATAGACTAAGTGTTAGTCTATAAGTTAGTAAATACTTACTAAAAAAAACTAAAAACCTTTTAGCCTTTTATTATTAATGAGGCTAAATATAGTATTATAAATAGACCTAAGGTAGGTTTATCTAGTAGCCTAGAAGAGTAAAAGTTTAAAGTAATTAGTATTATAGGTGTTATTAAAACTAATTACTTTAGGGAATTACTTTTATATTTAGAGATAGTAAAAAAAGGTCTAGATAAGGCTAATAAGTTAGTCTAGCTTATCCTTTACTTACTTTACTATATATAGGATATTTTATTTATTAAATAGCTTAAGTAAAGCTATAGTAAGTAAATACTTATCTAGCTTCTCTTAGTTTATATAAGCTCTAGTATTATAAATATTTTACTAAGTAAATAAGAAATTTAGAAACTACTCTTAAATAATAGTATATATATTATATACCTAAATACTAACTTATTAGCTTATTATATTAATAGTATTTATTATATGCTAAGTTACCTTATAATAAGAAGAATATATAGATGCCCTAAGGCTAAGACTATAGTTATACTAACTATACTAAGAGTCTAAATAATAATATAATAGCTATTACCTCTCTTAAAGAGCTTTTATAATTACTTACTATTTATAGCTATTTTTTAAGACTTATACTATTAAATACTAGTACCTTCTATAAGCCTAGGCTTACTAAACTAATTATATTAGATAGTATATTATATAACCTAGCTATAGTACTAATATTTATACTACTTTATAATACTAAATTTATTAGCCTTTATAAAGGTATTAACTTAATTAAAAAGGGCGTTAAAGGTTTATTCTAGATTACTAGGAATTAGTAGATTTAGGATTTTACTTATAGAAGAAGAGGAGAATCTATTACTTTAGGTGTAGTAAGAGGCTATAGTTTAGAAAAAGGCTTTACTTTAAGGGGAAAGTTATTATTAAGGTAGTAAATAAGGTAGTAAATTAGCTTAAGGACCTTATTATTTTTACTATTAATAAATATACTTTTATTATTAAAGAAGTACTATTATTAGCTACTAATTAGTCTTAATAACCTATTAAATAAGGTTAAAAGTACTATTAAACTACTATATAGTAGAATAAAAAGGTTATTAAGACTATTTATAAAAAGCAAAAGGTTATACTCTAAAGAAAGTTAAAAAAGAATAGTCTACTAAGTTTTTATTATCTTTTAAGAAAATATTAAGTAAAGTAAAGTATTAGCTTTATACTAAAGTAATATAGTTTATAGTATAAAAGAGGTTATATATCTTATAGTAAGCTTAATAAAAGCTTAGCTATAAGGTTATACTACCCCTTAGGATTACTAGCTCTATAGAACTAGCTAACGCTAGGACAGCTACTTTTAGAAGAGAAAAATAATAGTAGGTAGCTAAATAATAGTAGTAAGTTATAATTAATTACTAGTTACTTTTTTAAGATGCAACCTATAGTAAAAAAGTAAAATAGTTATATTTTATGCTATAGAATATATTATAAAGCTATAGTAAGTAAATACTATAGATAAACCTAAGGTTAAATAAATTAACCTTATTATAAAGAGGGATATTATAAGGAGGGATAAGAAAAGGAGGGCTACCTTATATAGGTCTAGTAGAATTTAGTTATACTAATATTTGTTTTTTAGACTAATTAGAGAGTATATATCTTATACCTATATAAGACTTATACCTATATATTAATTCCTTATGCCTATATATTAATTCCTTTATATATATATATAGAGAAGTAATAGTATTAGTCTTAATAAAATACTTATAACTATTTATAAATATATATATATTAATACTAATATAGTTTTACTTATATATTATTAGACTATAATATAGATATATATTAAAATAGTTAATTTTATATTTTTTCTTTGTATTTTATATTATATATAAAATATAATATATATATTTATATTTATATTATATAGTGCCTTAGAAAAAATATAAATATAAATATATATATTATATTATACTATAAAAAAAATACAAATACATGCATTATATTTATATTATATTTATATTATATTTTTTAAATACTCTACTAACTATATAGATAATACTTCTTTTCTTATTTATACTATTAATAGTTATTACTTTACTTCTTTATGTAGCTATTTCTTAGCCTTCTTTACTATATCTATTTCCTTTAGTTTTTTCTATATAATAGTACCTAGTATATTTTTCTTTTTTAACTTCTCCTTTATATACTAGTTAGTTAATAATTTATATATATAGTTAACTACCTTTTCTTATAGTCTCTATATAAATCTTAGCTATACTTTACTTATAAAGTAATAATTTATAAGCTTATAGCTTATAAGCCTATATAAAGGGCACTTAATAAATTTATATAGGGTATAATCTTTATAAGGCCTATAGGCTAGTTCTTTTTTTACTTAGGCTATATTATTACTATAAATTACTAAAGTAACTATATTAAATACTTTAAATACTATCTTTATTTATAGTTACTTTAATTCTCTTATAATATAGGCCTAAATTATAAAGGTTATATTATAATCTAGTAGTATATTAGTGTTTACTAAGGTTTAATTACTAGTTTTAAATAATTTAACCTATATAGCTAGTAAAGTATATCTTAAGGCTTTTATTAGTAATAAAAACTATTTACTAGTTTTTTTTCTTAAATACTACTTAATATAAATACTTTTTTATATAGTAACCTTTTATTTAGCTATTTACTTCTCTAAATTCTTTATATTAATAATCTTATAATTTATTACTTTTCTTGTAACTTTTTTATATTTAGCTATAGCTAGCTTTTTTTCTTTATATAGTAGTATACTAACTATAGCCTTAAGGTTCTTTATCTATATATATATAGAGGCTTATTATTATTATAGTAAATTACTATAGCTATAAAGTTTATAGTTAATTAAATTAATATTATTAACTCTTTAACTACTTTCTTATTACTTTTATATTCTTAGTATTCTTTATTATATACTTTTTTATTATATTTAAGTTATTTAACGCTTTTTTTACTAAGTTATAATATTCTTATTACTTAAGCTTTATTTAGTAATAAGGCTAAAGACCTCTTCTTTTAAAGAAGAGATCTTTAGCCTTTCTTTATATAGTCCTAGATCTATTAGGTAATAGCTAATTACTTTATTATATAGCCTAATAACTTTAGTACCTTTAGTTAGATACCTATAGACTTTATAGTCTAGATCTAGGCTTTATTAGTAATTAACAGAGTATTAAAGAAATCTAATATAAATATAATATAAATATAATATATATATTTGTATTTTTTTCTAGTATAATATAATATATATATTTATATTATATTCTTTCCTATATATAATATAATATAAATATAAATATATATATTATATTTTATATATTATATAAAGGGAATTAATATATAGGCATAAGGAATTAATACATAGGCATAAGTCTTATATAGGCATAAGATATACGCTCTCTAATTAGTCTAAAAAACAAATATTAGTGTAACTAAATTCTACTAGACCTACATAAGGTAGCCTTCTTTTTCTTATCCCTTCTTATAATATTCTTTTTTATAATAAGGTTAATTTATTTAACCTTAGGTTTATCTATAGTATTTACTTACTATAGCTTTATAATATATTCTATAGTGTAAAATATAACTATTTTACTTTCTTACTATAGGTTATATCTTAAGAAAGTAACTAGTAATTAATTATAACTTACTACTATTATTTAGCTACCTACTATTATTTTTCTCTTCTAAAAGTAGCTGTCTTAGCATTAGCTAGTTCTATAGAGCTAGTAATCCTAAGGGGTAGTATAACCTTATAGCTAAGCTTTTATTAAGCTTACTATAAGATATATAACCTCTTTTATACTATAAACTATATTACCCTAGTATAAAGCTAATACTTTACTTTACTTACTATTTTCTTAAAGGAATAATAAAAACTTAGTAGACTATTTTTCTTTAACTTTCTCTAGAGTATAACCTTTTACCTCCTTATAAGTAGTCCTAATAACCTCTTTATCTTACTATATAGTAGTTTAATAGTACTTTTAACCTTATTTAATAGGTTATTAAGACTAATTAGTAGCTAATAATAGTACTTTTTTAATAATAAAAGTATATTTATTAATAGTAAGAATAATAGAGTCCTTAAGCTAATCTACTACCTTATTTACTACCTTAATAATAACCTTCCCCTTAAAGTAAAGCCTCTTTTTAAACTATAGCCTCTTACTACACCTAAAGTAATAGATCCTTTTCTCCTCTTATAAGTAAAATCCTAAATCTACTAATTCTTAGTAATCTAGAATAAACCTTTAACGCCCTTTTTAATTAAGTTAATACCTTTATAAAGGCTAATAGATTTAGTATTATAAAGTAGTATAAATATTAGCACTATAGCTAAGTTATATAATATACTATCTAATATAATTAGTTTAGTAAGCCTAGGCCTATAAAGAGTACTAGTATTTAATAGTATAAGTCCTAAAAGAATAGCTATAAATAGTAGGTAATTATAGAAGCTTTTTAAGAGAGGTAATAGCTATTATATTATTATTTAGACTTTTAGTATAGTTAGTATAACTATAGTCTTAGCCTTAAAGTATCTATATATCTTTCTTATTATAAGGTAACCTAGCCTATAATAGACACTATTAATATAATAAGCTAATAAGTTAGTATCTAGGTATATAATATATATACTATTACTTAAGAGTAGTTCCTAGATTCCTTATTTATCTAGTAAAATATCTATAACACTAAAGCTTATATAAACTAAGAAAAGCTAGATAAGTATTTACTTACTATAGCTTTACTTAAGCTATTTAATAAGCAAGATATCTTATATATAGTAAAGTAGGTAAAGAATAAGCTAGACTAACTTATTAGCCTTATTTAGACCTTTTTTTACTGTCTTTAAATATAAAAGTAATTCTCTAAAGTAATTAGTTTTAATAATACTTATAACACTAATTACTTTAAACTTTTACTTTTCTAGGCTACTAAATAGACCTACCTTAGGTCTATTTATAATACTATATTTAGCTTTATTAATAATAAAAGGCTAAAGGGTTTTTAGTTTTTTTAGTAAGTATTTACTAACTTATAGACTAATACTTAGTCTATTACCTTACTATTATTATTATAGACTATAATAAATAAATAAAGGCTATACTAAATAAGTAGTTCCTTAGTGTCTAGTAATAACTCTATATTTACTATATTAATTCTAATATTATACTTAAGGCTAAGTAAAAGTAGCTTAAGGACTACACTTATAGTAGCAACAGTAATAGGTCTAATAATAAGGCCTATTAGCTAATAATATAAGTAATAGCCTAGCTTAGTAATAAAGACTAGGCCTATATTACTACACTAGTAAATAAGCCTTCCCCTTATATATATTATAAGGTCCTAATAATATAAAAGCTTATTATTTTTACTAAGACTAAGTATACTTTTAAGGAAGCTTAGACTAAGCTTTATAAAGAGTTTATTAACTAACGCCTAATCCTTTAGTACTTATATATAATATACTTACCCTTAAGGGTATAGTAGGCTTACTGCTTTATCTAAAAATACTAAAACTTTAGTATTTATATTACCTCTAGTATAAAATTAAGTAATAATAATATTAAAGGTTATCTCTTAAATAGTCTTAGTTACTTATATTAACTTATTAATATTATATAAAATATAATTAGTAACTAAGAGCTATACTTTAGGTAAATATATATAGAAAATAAAGTCCTTTAACACTAAAAGTATATAGGTCTTTACTTTAAGCTTTTTAGTAAACTTTATATACTACTTTCCTTAAAGTGTTTAGCGTTAATTAAAAAGTAATACTAGCTAGTAAAAAAGATAATACCTTTTAGTAAAAGACTATTCCTAGACCTTATTAAAGAATATAGTCTAGACTATACTATTTTAACTAAGCTTAGTATCTTATACTACTATAAGATCTTTACTAAAATACTTAATTTAGTAGCTTTTAGTAAGTAAAAGGTATACCTCTAGTAATATCTTTAAAAGATATCTTCTTTTAATTTATACTACTAGATTCTTAATCTAAAGATTATAGTATCTTTTTATAATAAGCTAAAGAATATAGTATAGCTTATTTTATTATAACTATCTTTACTAAGAGAAAGCTATTTAACTAGCTAAACCTATACCTCTAGTAAAAGCTAAAGTATAGAAGGTAAAAAGTAAAGTTACCTACTTAAAAGTAGAAATAAGTTAACACTAGCTAGGTTTATATAAGAGAAAAGTTAACTAAGTTAAAGCTAGATTTTAACCTTATCCTAGTAATAAACAAAAAGCTAGTCTAGTGTTCTTAGTAGTAGAAGAATAATAAAGAATTATATAAATAAATAGCTACTTTAGCCTAGTGTTTAAAGGATATAAAGTTAGTAGAAAATAGTTAGTAGTAATAATAAATCCTTATAGCTATATTATAAGAAAGTAGCTAAGTAGTAGGTATTTTAAATATAAAAAAGGTTACTTTTCTTAGGGTAAATAAGAAATAGGTATAGTAAGAGGGCTAACCTTTATAGCTATAGGAAGTAGGCTTAGCAAGAGAGGTAACCTTTATAGCTATAGAAAGTAGGCCTAGTAAGAGAGGTAACCTTTATAGCTATAGGAAGTAGGCTTAATAGGGGGGCTCTTTTTATAGCTATAAGAAGTAAGCCTAGCAAGAAGGGTAACCTTTATAGCTATAGGAAGTAGGCTTAATAGAGGGGCACTTTTTATAGCTATAAAGTAGGCTTAATAAAGGGGCTCTTTTTATAGCTATAGGAAGTAGGCCTAGCAAGAGAGGTAACCTTTATAGCTATAGGAAGTAGGCTTAATAAGGGGGCACTTTTTATAGCTATAAAGCAGGCTTAATAGGGGGGCTATTTTTATAGCTATAAAGATAGTACTTCTTATAGAGGCTATTTCTTATAGCTATAAAAAGAACCCCCTTATAAAGCCTATTTCCTATAGCTATATAGGTTAATTAGTTAATAGTAGAAAATAATAGTAGAATAGTAGTGTTAGTGTAATTACCCTTACTGCCTTTATAGGGATATACTTTTTTTTTAAACTAATTAGAGGAATAGAAACCTTATGCCTATATAAGACTTATGCCTATATATTAATTCCTTATGCCTATATATTAATTCCCTATATAAAATACAAAGAAAGAATACAAGATTAATTCTTTTTATATATATTTATATAGTAGTCTAATAATATATAAGTAAAAATATATTAGTAGGTTTATATATATATCTATATATTAAAAAGAATATTTTTTTAATACTAATACTATTACTTCTTTATATATATTATATATATTTAAAAGTAGTTATATTATTATTTACTCTTAGTTACTTAGTTATTAATACTAAGATTTCTAATATTATTACTATAAAAAGTATTTAGAATAATATTAGTAATATAGTATTCTTTTACTTCTTTAATATTATAATTTAAAACACTATTTATACTACTTTCTTCCTAGTTATAATAGTTATAACTAATACTATACTCTATAGTATTACTAATAAGATTCTATTATATAATATATTAGTATAAGTTATAATTTATCTTTAATTATATATAATTTTAAAAACTTATAAGTTACTTACTTTAAATTCCTTATAAGTATTATTAGTAATACTATTTATTTTATTATTAAATACTTTAAATAATAGTAGCTTTAAAGAATTACTTATAATACTATCTTTATCTTGTATTATAATATTATATAGTATAGTATAAGGATTAAATATCTCTAAAGTATTAATATTCTTTTAGTCTTATAAATCTTGTTGTTTAGTTTCTTCTTTTTCTAAGTCTTCTAATAATATATTATATATAAAAGAAATATAACTACTAGAATCTTCTATTAAGTTAACTATATCTATAATACTACTACTAGTATTATTATTTACTATAAGATTTAAGGTATTATAGTAGTTAACTTTATTATTAAAGTCTAGGTATTTCTAATAATAAAATATACTAAGAGGTAAAGATGATTCTATCTAAGTAAGTAAAGTTAGCTAAAAGAAATAAACTAATTATATTCTTCTTAAATATTAAAGTACTTACTATAAAGAATATATTTAGTATTTTATTAATAATAAATATAATATAGCTTAAGAAAAAGGTTATTTATAAAGGACTATACTTAGAATAATAGCTAATAAATATAATCTATAGATAATAAGGTAATACTTAATAATATAATAAGATATTAAAAAAATAAAAAGATATAAATCTTAAGAATATAGATATTAAGAAATTTATACTTTAAAAATATTTTACTAAGTATTATTATATAGTATTATTATATATTAATATTATATATAATTCTTATAAGTTTTACTTTATAGAATAATTCTATAAAGTAACTTAATAAAGTATATAATCTAAAGTATAATATAAACTAACGTATATATATAGTAAGTAGCGTATTATAGTAAGTAGTGCACATCTACCTACCTTTCTATCTTTTTAATAACTTAATTTAACTAGATTATATAAAATTAATTAAAAATATATATTACCTTATTCTTTATTAGTATCCTAAACTACCTTATAGGTTTATGCATTATGTCTAGTCTTCCTATAATTACTATATTATTATGCAAGTAGTTTACTACTCTCTGTATAACCCCCCTTTTAGGATATTTCCTTACCTCTAGCTTTAATAATGTCCTTTTCTCTTTGTAGTGCCTCTACTTTAGCTATATTAAGTAATCCTCTAAGACATAGTTAGGTCTTTTTAGCCCTTTAGCGCTTACTAAGTACCTTTATCCTAGTATAAAGTTAATAGTTCTTTGCCTTAATAATAGTAAGTTAATATACTAACTTACTAATACCTTTTAACTATAAGTTAATTACCTTATATATTAGTGTTAGTAAACTTTCTTAATAGTCCCTAATCCTTTTTTTTAATAAGGTAGAGCTTTATACGCCTTTAATTACTATTATTAGTGTCTTTAGGTCCTATAAGCCTAAGCTAGTTAGACATAAGTTAACTAGTGTTAGTGTCTTTAGCTTAAAATCTAGGTAAGAAATAATAACTTTAGGATTAAAAGGTATAAGACTAGCCTATTAGAAACCTACTTATATATTTATTTCTCTTATTAAAGTAAAGAATACTACTTTAAAGGTAAAAAAGAAGTTGTCCTTAGTAATATATGTAATTTATATCTATATTATTTTCTTAATTTCCTTGCTATATAAGTGCTTTAAAGGGCTAAAATAGCTAATATTAAGAGGCTAAAGCTTATATAATAAATAAGAAAGTATATATAAAGTAATAATACTTTTTTCTTATAGTAGTTATTAAATTTAGTTAATTTATAGTTATTATAGTTATCTAGGATTAGAAGGTAATAAGTACTCTTTATATAAGACTTTATACACTAATTAAAGTGCTTTAGCTAATCTAGGCTAATCTTGTTTATAGTTTATCTGTTTTTGCTTAAGTAAATACACTATATAGCTAAAAATTTACTATTAAAGTACTATAACAGAAGGTAATATTTACCTTTTATAATAATATATAGAGGTATTACTTAGCTATCTATATATATACCTTAAATAATAGAAACCTATTTATAATTACTAGGCTACTTTATATAAGGCCTTCTACGTTAGTTAAAAGTTATAATAACCTTTATATATAATAGTATTCCTATTAGGAACCTAGTTTTATTAAAATTATAGATATTATAATCCTATATCTTATACTTTATAATTATATTTTATATAAGTGTAAACTAGCCTTATATAATTATAGGATCCTTAGCTAAGGCCCTCTAATAGTTAATTTAACATTAAAATTATATTTTTAATAAGGGTTATTATTATATAAAGTTCTCTGCCTATTAGGGTCTAATATATGTCCTATTATATACGTTAAGAAGTTAATTAGCTATATCTTATATATCTTCTTATTATAGAGGAAATCCTTAATTAATTAGGTTAATAACCCTTTTAAGAATTACCTCCTCTTTAGATATAGTTATCTTTATTAATTTTAAACACGTCTTAGCTTATGTAACTTTTCTAGCGCGTTAATAACAGAGTGTGGTTTTAGGCATATTGTAGATAGAGGCTGCCTTTTGTATAGATAGATTTTGGTCTTTTTGGATAACTGTAATTACAAGGATGATTTAGCTTTCTTAAGAAGAGGATTCTATTGTTGTACATAGAGAAAGGTTAATATAAGGATAAAGCTAGTAGAAATAAGGTGGATATACGCTACTTACTATAATATACTACTTACTATATATATATATTATATATAGTTATATTATATATTTTATACTACTATAAACTAATTATACTAGGTTTTTTATAACTTTTAAAGTATAACCTTATAAAATTATATAATTTATAACTATACTATATAGTTATATATATAGTTTTATTATATATACTATACTACTATAAACTACTTTTACTTAATCTTTTTATAACTTATAACTTATAACCTTATAGAATTATATAGCTTATAACTATACTATATAGTTATAAGCTATATAAAGTATATTATAATATATAAAGGTTTAAAATATTATATTATAAGATATTTAAAGTAAAGGAAGAATATAAGTCTTAATATAAAAAAGTACTATACTTTACTAAAATATAATTATTATTTTAGTATTACTATATATATTAACTTTAACCTTATATTATATATATTATTTTTAAAACAAAAAGATAAAAAACTTAAAATCTTATAATTATTATAAAACTTATATTTTTCCTAAAGTAGTAATTAATAAGGCTAATAAGTTACTTACTTAAATAGGAAAGGCTTATAAAATCCTAGTGTTTTTATACTTTTTTCTTACTTATACACTTCTACCTTACTATTATTTTTATACTTTCTTCTTACTTATGTACTCCTACTTTACTATTGTTTTTATACTTTCTTCTTACTTATATACTTCTACCTTACTATATATATAAGGTAGTAATATATAAAACCTATATTAGAACTAGAAAAAATTATGTTTTTTAACTAGACTAAGGGTAAATATTTATCCCCTTTTATTTCTAAGAATTGTAAGAAAAGAAGAAGAAAAAGAAGAAGAAGAATATCTATATAGACTCCTTAAATCCTCCTTTTATTTTAGATAGTCCTTAGAATAAGAAATTA
>NW_026850880.1:0-16387 GCF_030913465.1 Colletotrichum navitas
CCTGACTTAGAAATCTCGACGCGTTCCCTAGGTCCTCCTATTAGCAGATCTCATCAGAGACGCCCCACTTGCTGCTTCTAAGTGTCTCCATCTCATCATAAAAGGAAGGAAATCTCAACACGTTCTAACGCCTCTTCCCCCTAAACCCCTCCTTGCCCTAAAAAAGGAAAGTAGAGTAGGGATACCAGAGGGCAATGGTGGGGTTAAGGCCAGGAGTGTCAGGCCAGGAAGCAAGGAGGAGGCGGGTGTGGTGGTCAGGGTGTTCATGTTTAGGTAGGTGTTGTGGGTGTACAGAAGGGAGGGAGGGAGGGAGGGAGGGAGAAGGGCAGAAGGAAGCCCCGCGGGGCTTACTTAGGTAGAGAGAAAGAAAAGGAGGAAGAGTAGTAGCAAGGCCCTAAGTAAGTAGGTAGACAGGTAGACATTAGATAAAATAGATAAGTATAAGTAAATAGGTAGAATATTTCTATAAGTATACTAGATAATAGATAAAGTTAAGTAAATAAATAAATAAATAAATAGTTAGGTTAATAAATATAATAGGTAAATAATAGAAGTTAAGCCTTATAGGGCTTCTCTTATATAGGGTAATAAGATAAGAATAAATAGGTTAAATAGTAAATAAGGTTACCTAAGCCTTATAAGGCTTTAAGTAGCCTATAACTATTATACTATAAATATAAAGAAAGCTAAGCCTTATAAAGCTTTAGGCTACTTATAATTACTAACACTATAGATATAAAAGAAGCTAAGCCTTATAAGGCTTTCTTTATATAAAGTAATAAAATAAAGATAAATAAGTTAAATAAGAGATAAAAAAAAGAAGTAAAGCTTTATAAGGTATTAAGCTACTTATAACTATTATACTATAGATATAAAGAAAGCCTTATAGGGCTTTTATTATATAGGTCTTTTTCTTTTCTCTTTATTTTTTACTATATCTATAAGTAGGTCTATTAATAAGTTTATAAGTTATAAAGAAGGCCCTTATAATATACTTTCTTTACTATACTTATACTTATCTTATCTTTATCTTTAGCTACTATAATACTTTTTTTAAAAAAATAGTATTTATAACTAATAGAGATAGGTTATCCTCCTATAGTAGAGATAGCTTTTTACTTAGACTAAGGTTAATACTATATAGTATATATAGTAAAGTAATAGTAGTATATAAAAGTATATAGCCTAGATAGTATTAGTACCTTTATAAGTACTATACTAATATAGTGTTAGTGGAGGAGCCTATAGGTCACGTGACCTACCTCTACCTCCTTCTTGGCTAGCCTTTGCCTACTGTAGGCAGCCTACTCCTAGTTAGCTTTACATTACAGTTATCGCTAATACAACAGTATTGCCTTACTTTTACTGCTCTTATAGGTTATGAGGCCTAGGTTAATACTAATTAATTTTCTTTATAATTAATTAATTAGTTACCTTTGCCCCTTCTTTTTTGCTTTTTTAATAGTCTATAGTAATATCTATAAAACGTTGTAGTTACTGCCTATATTACTATTAACTGCCTGTCTACTATAGTTACGTTGCCTTATAATAATAATAAGTAATAAACTTAAAACGTTACTTTTACTTTACTTTTACCTCTACCTATATCTTCTCTTACTTAGATGTCTAATAATAAGTAGTAATTTATATAATAATTTAGATATACCCCTTATCCTATAAGGGAAATATATAAAGTTTAATATATTATTAGGCTACCTATAGTCTAGGGAAAACTCTTATCTATATTATATTATCCTCCTTTATATAAGTAATTAACTACTATTATAGCTAATAAGGTTAACTACTAAATAGTTATATAGTTTATCCTTAAGCTAAAGGGGGAGTTAAACTAGTTATAATAGTAAGTCCTAGTTAATATATTACTTTATACTACTAGAGTTAAGAAATATATTAATTATAAAGTCTTTTAACTAGTAATTAATATTAATAAGTATAAGAATTAAGAAAATAAATATAATACTGCCTATAGTATTATTATTAGCACTTATAACCTTATAATTATTAAGCTCTTTAATATAGGATAAGTTAATAATAGTAACTTATATACTTTTATAAAAACACTTAAGAAGTTTATTTCTAAGGTATCTAAAGATACTATTACTACTTTTATTAATAAGTTTAGTAAAGGTAGTGCCTAAGACTATAAAACCCTTTATAATGCCTTTATAAAGGTTTAATACCTCTAAAGCTATATTACTAGCCTCTATAGTAAAAACTTTAACTACTATTAGGCTATTCTTATACTTAACTACTTTAAGGTATAACTACTAGATACCTATAAGTACTATACTAATAATAATAAGATACCTACCTAGGTAAAGGTTATTAAGACTATTTATACTTTTACCTAGGATAAGGAATAGAAAATAGGACTTATTATATACTATAAGAATACTACTAATTTAATAGTAACCTTTTCTAGTACTAACTAAGGTACTACTTTTACTAAGAATATTACCTATAGTAGTTTTTACTTTTATTATAAGAAAAACTACCTTACTATAAAGTATTAGACTATTTACTTAGAGCTAGTTCTTACTAATTATTTTTATTATAATACCTTTTTTACCTATATAACTAAGTATATCTATAATAAGGATTATAAAGAAGGATTATTTAACTTATTATTAACCTTTGTTTTTATTAAGGGAGCCTTAGGTGCTTTTAGTAGCTCCTTTATTACTAGCCTAGCTATAAAGCCTAGCTATATAGTATATATAGCTATTAATAATAAGGTTATTACTACCTTTAATATTATACTAGATTTAGGCTACTTTAACCTTATATTTAACTTATTAACCTACTTTATATCTTATATAGTCTATAGTAACCTTTAACCTTTTACTACTATAAATAGTAATTAAGTATACCTAGAAGGCAGTAGCACTGTTTTTTTCTAGATAAAGGATCTAGCTAACCTAACTTAGACTATTAACTAGACTATTAAAGATATTAAGTATAGCCTTCTTAGTCTAGCTAACCTCCTTAGCCTAGGTAAGTTATATAAGGCAGGTATTAAATATAACTATACTACTACTTATATTATTAACACTAAATCTAAGGCCTATTTAGCTACTATTAAATAGATCTCTAATGTTTATGTTCTTTATATAACTAATAGCCTAACTATACCTATAGTAACTACCCTTAGCTTAGCTATAGTTAAAGGTAAGTGCTAACTAACCCTTAAGATAATATATTACTAACTTATTTATACTTATTTATTATAGGTTATTAAGGCCTACTATTAAGTAAGTATATAATTTATATAGGTAGAGATTAATAACTTTTACTATAAGGCCTACTACTTAGCTAAATCTATAGAGCTTATTAGTTATAATACTTTATTGCCTTTTACCTTTATAAGTAAAGAAATCTATTTTAACCTTATTAAGGTTAAACCTCTTTCTAAACTTAGTATATAATATACTTTTTACTTTCTTAACTATTATAGTAGTTATTACTAGCTTACTTTATTAAAAGCTTATTACTATAAGATTATTCTTAATACTATTAAGAGGTTTAGTACTATATTTACTAATATAATAGGTCTTTTAATTAAAGATTAAATATATAATAATATACCTAAGCTTAAGAAAGTACTTTATAATCCTTTTTTTAAAGGCACTTAACTTTACTTAACTACTGCCTATACTTTATTAATAAATAGTGTAATTAAATATACTAGCTATACTTTTATAGAGGCTATTTACACTCTACTTATTAATAATAGCCTACTAGAGGATCTCTAGGACTATACGCTTAACACTATAGTGTAGATCCTTAACCTTTTGCTATAGTTAACTAAGGGTAAAATAAGCCTTTATAAGATTATTACCTATAAGCTTAACCTTACTATTAACTAAGAACCTCCTTAAATTAAACACCTTTATACCTTTAGTTATATTATATATATATATAAGAAGAGTAGTAAGTGCCCCCTTTGTTTTATAAAAATAGAACCTTATATAATAAAGGGTTACCTTATTAGTTATAGCTCTTTATATAGTTATATCTACTATATCTATATCCTTAATTAGAAGTAAGTTATCTATTACTATAATGTTTATTTTTATAAAGGGAAAAAGAAGACTATTCTTTACCCTATTACTAATATAAATATCCTAGTAGATGCTAACTATAATGTACTTTTTAATAAGCTTAACCTCTAGATTTAGTTTCTTAGCTAAGTCCCTAATTCTTACCTACTAGTTACTAAGACCTTATAAAACTAGTAGGCTAACTAAACTAATAGTAGTACTATTAATAGTAAGTATATTAATAATACTACCTATATAACTCTACCCTTAGAGGACACTACTATACTTACCTTATTACTTACTAATAAATAGCCTATAAATAAATAACTAGATAAATAGGATAATACCTCTACTAATAATAAGTTTTATAAGGTTATCTAATAAGAGGCTAACTACTTTCCTCTAGTTATAGAGGAGGATAAGCTAGACCTTATTATTAAGGCTACTACTACTATATTTACTACTAAGTATATTACTACTAGTTACCTATATTACACTAGTATAGTAAAGCTACTTTACCCTAATACACCCTTTAACTAGCGCTAAAACCCTAACTAGTACTACTATATACCTAAGACACCTTACTAAGTATAAATATATACTATAGACAGTTACTAAACAGATAGTATTATAGATAACTACTTTAGCTACTACTAATAATAGCTACTACTATAGCCTACTATTACTATAGACTACTACTATAGACTACTACTACTATAGATAGCTACTACTACTATAGACTACTACTACTATAGATAGCTACTACTACTATAAACTACTATTATAGACTACTACTACTATAGAATACTACTACTATAAATAGCTACTACTCCTATAGACTACTACTACTATAGATAGCTACTACTACTATAAACTACTACTATAGACTACTACTACTATAGACTACTATTACTATAGACTACTACTACTATAGACAGCTACTACTACTATAGACTACTACTACTATAGACTACTACTACTATAGATAGCTATTACTACTATAAATAACTACTATAGACTACTATTACTATAGATTACTACTACTATAGATAGTAATAAACTATAAACTACTACTATAGACTACTACTACTATAGAATACTACTACTATAAATAGCTATTACTTTTATAGACTACTACTACTATAGATAGCTACTACTAATTATAACTACTTTTAACACTTATAATAAAATAGCTATAAAAGTAAAACTTTATATTCTAAGTGTACTAGCTTTCTTACTTTAAAAAGGTCCTATTAGTATTAAAACCTTAGAGCTAATTACCTAAAAAGGTTATTTACTAAGAAGTAAAATAAGACTTAACTTACTAAGGGTTTTCTAGAAAGACCTATTTCTTAAATAAAATATAAGCCTTACTAGTCTCCTTTACTATATACTAGGTCTCTATATTACTATTAGGTACTATATAGTAGTACTTTTAATGTTTTTAGTCTTAACCTTAGTATTATTTTTACTATCTTTATCTTTATTTTTACCCTAAACCTTATTATAGCTATCTTACTATTCCCCTAATTCTTTTAAACTTTACTTCTTAGTATAAACTAATAAGTCTAAAAACCCCTCTAAAGTATTAGTAAAATACTAAACGCTAATAACTAAAGAGTAGGTTCTTAAGGCTACTAGTAAAATATTTTATTACCCTTATAGTATATTATACTATTATATCTATAGTATTACCCTTTTTATAAGTATAAAGTTAAAGATTATAAGATTTTTCTTTTATAGACTACTAATCCTTTAGAAAGTGCTACTACTAAAACTAGTAATATAGCCTTATTATTTTACTTTACTAGTAAGTATAACTACTACTACCTAATGTTCTTAGCTAACCCTATAGTAAGGTAAAGTATTACTCCTAATTTAGCTACCTAACTAAGTCTTAAAGAATCTAGTATAAGAGAGTTTACTTTTAAGGCTTTATATTAAGAATTAGGTAAAAGTAAGTCTTTTCTCTTTATATTTCTAGGCCTCTCCTAGTACTTCTTATAGTGCCTTAATTACTATATTCTTTACTTAGGTATCTTTATAGCTAATAATACTTATAATAAACTATAAGGTATATATAGATAGACTAATGTCTAAGTAATTAGTATATTTATAATTTAGAGAATTAATATAAGTACCTATAGCCTTTACTTTCTTGTTCTTTATTATCTTAATAAGCTACCTTATAGTATAGCTAATTTTATTTATTAGTAACTATTTAAAAGATATATTAGTAATTTACTTACTCTCCTTATACTATAGTTATTACTAAAGTAGCTATAGTACTTATTAAAAGCCCTAGTTATAATTAGGTAAGATATAAAACCTCTTAGTATACTACTTAAGTAAAAAAGTAAAAGTAAAGATAAAGTATTAGGTTATCTTAAGCCTAGTAAAACTTATTTATTTAAAAATAGTTAGTATAACCTTTTATTAATAAGTAATACTTAGCTAGGCTAGTATAAAAGTAATAAAGTAAGAAAATAATAATTATATATAGTAGTACTACTTAGTGCTAGTCCTTTTCCTAAGAGAACTATAGTTAACTATTAGTGTTATTTATATAACACCTATAAAATACTTTAAGTAATATAAACCTTAATTAAACTACTATAAAAGTAAACTATTAGCCTAAATAACTAGCTAGGCTAAGTACTATCTTTAACTAAGGCTAACTAATAAAGTATCTATATATAAGATATTTAGTTAGAATTAGCTAATAGGTAACCTATACCCCCTAAGTCCTTGCTAAAGTATAAGGTAAATAAAACCTATATAAGTAAGCCCTAGAAACCCTAAGTACTAGTCCTTTTCCTAAGGGACTATAGTTAACTATTAGTGTTATTTATATAACACTTATAAAACACTTTAAGTAATATAAACCTTAATTAAACTACTATAAAAGTAAACTATTAGCCTAAATAGACTAGCTAGGCTAAGTACTATCTTTAACTAAGGCTAACTAATAAAGCATCTATATATAGACATTTAGTTAGAATTAGCTAATAGGTGACCTATACCCCCTAAGCCTCTTACTAAAGCATAAGGTAAATAAAACCTATATAAGTAAGCCCTAGAAACTAACTAATAAACCTTATTAATATAGTAATAAAGCCCTAGATAAATCCTAAATATAATAAAGCCTTAATAACTATAAGTTACCTAAAGCTACTAAGGAAAAAGAAATATATAAGTATAAATATAGTAAACCTATAGAAGTTAAGAATAATCTAGAGATAGTAAAAAAAACTAGTTAAGAAGACAAGAGAATATATAATATATATAACTACACTGTCACTAGTATATATTAGTAAATTCCTATATAGCTAGAATAGAGATAAAAGGCTTAGTGTTAGTATAGTAGTTATAATATAAGAGGTACTGTTCCCTAAGGTTAACTAATAACCTTTGTTCTATTTATAGTAGTATCTTTATTATTACCTAATACTATATACCTTAGTAGTAGGCTACTTAGTAAAGATAGTTATAGGTTAAAGAATAACCTATAGTAGTTATAAGAAGTTAACTATCCTATATTACTACTATATAAGTATTATACTAGGCTAAGAAAACCTCTTTATACCTTAACCCCCTATAGTAAAGAAATAACCCTTATTCTTAGCTAGACCTATTAACTTAGGAGTATTATATAGTAGTTATATAAGAGGTTAACTATCCTATTATTACTACTATATAAGTCCTTATATAGGTTATTAGAATCTTACTATATCTAGGTTTATTTACACTATATATATTTCCTTAATCCTTAAGACTATCTATTACTTAGGTTATATCCTATAGTAGTTATAAGGGAGGTTAACTATCCCTATATTACTACTATAAGACCCTTTGTTTAGGTCTAGTTTACCCTAAGGGCTATATATTTAGTCTAAGATATTTATCCTAGGACAAGACAGATTTATTATACTAAGAGAAGTATAAGGTACTTTTCTTTTAACCTATAAAAGAGTTATACTATATACTACCTACTTTAATTATATTACTATTAAGATTATACTATTTAGCCTAATAAGATATAACTAGTGTAATATTATATAGTAAATTAGGATATATAGAAAACCTAGGTTACTAGTCCTTCTAATATAAAAAAAGACTAAGACCTAGGTTACCTTAATTTTACTTTAATTACTAGCTTAATATCTAATATATATACTATAGTTTATCCTTATTAGGCTTTAGATAAATATATAGCCTATAGGCTAGTTAACTATAAGTCCTTAAGAGGATTTAGCCTATTTATATAAGGCTACCTTATATAAGTATTACCTTTGTCTAAAATACTACTATATATGCCCTATAGGATATAATATATATTATAAACCTTGCCTATAGTAAAAACTAGCCTATAGGCTAGAAGTCTTCTCTATAGCTACTACTAGTAGCTATTATAGTATACTTATAAGGCTATATTATTACTAAGATATATATTAACTAAGCTATATAGTTATAGCCTATAAATAAAACTATCTAGTGTAAGCCTTAATATATTAAACTACTAAAGAATATAGATATCTTTAAAGGCCTATAGCTATTATAGTGCCTTAACACTAGGCTAAGCCTAAAGGCACCTAATCTAGGATTTAGTACTATAAAAGTAGTTCTAATACTATAGTTAGAGCTATTTAGTATTTACTTATAGTTATCTTTGTCTAGCTAAAGGCCTTAATATAGGGAATAAAGGGAATATAGATATCTTTAAAGGCCTATAGCTATTATAGTACTTTAACACTAAGCTAAGCTTAAAGGCGCCTAATCTAGGATTTAGTACTATAAAGAGTAGTTCTAATACTATAGTTATAGCTATTTAGCGTTTACTTATAGCTATTCTTATCTAGCTAAAGGTCATAATATAGAGAATAATAAGTAAATATAGATATCTTTAAAGGCCTATAGCTATTATAGTGCCTTAATACTAAGCTAAGCTTAAAGGCGCCTAATCTAGGATTTAGTACTATAAAGAGTAGTTCTAATACTATAGTTATAGCTATTTAGCGTTTACTTATAGCTATCTCTATTTAGCTAAAGGTCTTAATATAGAGAATAATAAGTATATATAGATATTTTTAAAGGCCTATAGCTATTATAGTGCCTTAACACTAAGCTAAGCTTAAAGGTGCCTAATCTAAGATTTAGTACTATAAAGAGTAGTTCTAATACTATAGTTATAGCTATTTAGTGTTTACTTATAGCTATCCTTGTCTAGCTAAAGGTCTTAATATAGGGAATAATAAGTAAATATAGATATCTTTAAGGGCCTATAGCTATTATAGTGCTTTAATACTAAGCTAAGCTTAAAGGCGCCTAATCTAGGATTTAGTACTATAAAGAGTAGTTCTAATACTATAGTTATAGCTATTTAGTGTTTACTTATAGCTATTTTTACCTATTACTAAGAGTGCCTTCTACTAAAGTATTATAAGGTATTATTAACTTAACTAGTAAAAATATTAGGCACTAGGCCTTTTATTATTACTAGGCTTCCCTAGGCTTATAGACTACCTAGGTAACTACTTCTCTAGAAGTACTAAAGCTCCTATAGTATATCCTTATAACTAAAGAATACTACCTTTATAAAGCTATTTAGAGTACACTAACTAAAAGTTAGGCTTTAGATAATAAAGGACAAGTAGATAGTCTTAGGAAGGGTATAATATAGCTAAAAGGCTACTATAAGAACTATAATAAACACTAAGAGGCTTTTACTATACTTTACTAAGACCTTTAACTACTAAAGTAGGTAATCTTTAGTCTTATTAAAGGTAAATACTTTTAACTAAATACTATAATATAGAAGTATTTAGCCTAGTGTTATAGTTAGTATATAAGCTATAATATATATTATATAAAGCCTTTAAGCTATTATAGTATAGCTTAACTAGGCTATAAACCTTAGATTCTTTAAGACCTATAATATATATAGTACTTTAACACTAGGTAAGGCCTAAAGGTAACTAACTAAGGTTAAAGTACTATAAAAAGTAGTTCTTATACTAAAGTTATAGCTATTTAGTGTTTACTTATAACGTATATATATAGTAAGTAGTGTATTATAGTAAGTAGTATATATTTACCTAGCTTTTTATCTTTTTAATAACTTAGTTTAACTAGATTATATAAAATTAATTAAAAATATATATTACCTTATTCTTTATTAGTATCCTAAACTACCTTATAGGTTTATACGTTATATTTAGTCTTCCTGTAATTACTATATTATTTTGCAAGTAGTTTACTACTCTCTATATAACCCCCCTTTTAGGATATTTCTTTACCTCTAGCTTTAATAACGTCCTTTTCTCTTTATAGTGCCTCTACTTTAGCTATATTAAGTAATCCTCTAAGATATAGTTAGGTCTTTTTAGCCCTCTAGCGCTTACTAAGTACTTTTATCCTTATATAAAGTTAATAGTTCTCTGCCTTAATAATAGTAAGTTAATATACTAACTTGCTAATACCCTTTAACTATAAGTTAATTACCTTGTATATTAGTGTTAGTAAACTTCCTTAATAGTCCTTAATCCTTTTTTTTAATAAGATAGAGCTTTATATGCCTTTAATTACTGTTGTTAGTGTCTTTAGGTCCTATAAGCCTAAGCTAGTTAGACATAAGTTAACTAGTGTTAGTGTCTTTAGCTTAAAATCTAGGCAAAAAATAATAACTTTAGGATTAAAAGGTATAAGACTAGCCTATTAGAAACCTGCTTATATATTTATTTTGCCTATTAAAGTAAAGAATACTACTTTAAAGGTAGAAAAAAAGTTATCCTTAGTAATATATATAATTTATATCTATATTATTTTCTTAGTTTTTTTACTATATAAGTGCTTTAAAAGGCTAAAATAGCTAATATTAAGAGGCTAAAGCTTATATAATAAATAGGGAGGTATATATAAAGTAATAATACCTTCTTTAGTATAGTAGTTATTAAATTTAGTTAATTTATAGCTATTATAGCTATCTAGGATTAGAAGGTAATAAGTACCCTTTATGTAAGACTTTGTGCACTAATTAAAGTGCTTTAGCTAATCTAGGCTAATCTTGTTTATAGTCTATCTGTTTTTGCTTAGGTAAATACACTATATAGCTAGAAATTTACTATTAAGGTACTATAATAAAAGGTAATATTTACCTTTTATAATAATATACAGAGGTATTGCCTAGCTATCTATATATACACCTTAAATAATAGAAACCTATTTATAATTACTAGGCTACTTTATACAAGGCCTTTTACGTTAGTTAGAAGTTATAATAACCTTTATATATAATAGTATTTCTATTAGGAACCTAGTCTTATTAAAATTATAGATATTATAATCCTATATCCTATACTTTATAATTATATTTTATATAAGTGTAAACTAGCCTTATATAATTATAGGATCCTTAGCTAAGGCCCTCTAATAGTTAATCTAACGTTAAAATTATATTTTTAATTAGGGTTATTGTTATATAAAGTTCTCTGCCTATTAGGGTCTAACATATGTCCTATTGTATATATTAAGGAGTTAATTAGCTATATTTTATATGTCTTCTTGTTATAGAGGAAATCCTTAATTAATTAGGTTAATAACCTTTTTAAGAATTACCTCCTCTTTAGATATAGTTATCTTTATTAATTTTAAATATATCTTAGCTTATATAACTTTTCTAGCGTGTTAATAACAGAGTGTAGTTTTAGGTATATTATAGATAGAGGCTGCCTTTTGTACAGATAGATTTTAGTCTTTTTAAATAGCTATAATTACAAGGATAATTTAGCTTTCTTAAGAAAAGAATTCTATTATTATATATAGAGAAAGGTTAATATAAGGATAAAGCTAGTAGAAATAAGGTAGATATATACTACTTACTATAATGTACTACTTACTATATATATACATTAGTTATTTTTACCTATTACTAGTAATACCTTTTATATAAGTATTACTAAGTGTTATTAACCTAACTAGTAGTAATAGTAGATATAAAGGCCTTGTATTTATACTAGGCTTCTCTAGGCTTATAGACTACCTAGGTAACTACTTCTCTAGAGGTACTAGAGCTTTTATAGTATATCTTTATAACTAAGGAATACTACCTCTATAAGGCTATTTAAAGTATACTAACTAAGAGTTAGGCTTTAGATAATAAGGGATAAGTAAATAGTTTTAGAAAGAGTATAATATAGCTAGAAGGCTACTATAAAAGCTAAAAGGTATACTAAGAGGCTTTTACTATACCCTACTAAGACCTTTAATTACTAAAGTAAGTAATCTTTAGTCTAGTTAAGGGTAATACTTTTAACTAAACACTATAATATAGGAGTATTTAGCCTAGTGCTATAGGTAGTCTAGTAGCTAAAGATAGCTATAGTCTATAGCCTTTAGACTTAGGTTATATAGAAAGGAGTAGCCTTTTTATTATATTTACTTACACTATTCTATTAAAAACTAGCTAATATAATTATATCCTATATTACTTATACTAACTATATCTAGTTTAATACTACTATTATTTACTTCTAAAACCTATATATAAAGTAACTAAAAGATAATATATTATAGAGTTATTTTAATAATAGCCCCTTAAAGTAATATTTTAGCTTTACTTTTTACTAATAGAGTAGTAAAGGATATATATTATATATAAGGTTAACCTAATACTTACTAAGGTAGGTAGAAGAGTACTACTACTATTAAATCTATATACCTTTTTATAGGCCCTCTAACACTTTTTAAGCTAAAACTCTACTCTACTAGGTTTTACCTAGAAAAAATATTTCCTAAAAAAAAGATTACTATAAGAAAACAAAAAAATTAACTTATAGCTATATAAACCTTATCTAATTCTATATATAATAAAAAAAGGTACCCTAGAAAAGAAAAGTTAAAGAACTAATAATAAAGTTAAGTATTATATTTATATAGTAATATATAGTGTATTTTATAGCTATAAGTTAGCTAGTTATAGTAGTAAAGTTAGTATAATTATATTTACTAGGTTTATAGAAATATCTAGGTTTAAAGTTTAAAAAACTAGTAATAAGCTCTCTAAAGTAGCCTAACTAGACACCTATAGTCTAGGGAACTTGTTAAGGGCTAAGAAGCCTTATAGAAAGTAGGTCTAGCTAATCTCTAGTAGATTTAGTCTATTATATAGATTTATATAAAGAAAGTAAAGACTAAAAGATATATAACTAAGGTTACTATAGATATACTTACTAAATAAGCTAATAGTAAAAAGAAGGCTATTAGGTAGCTTTAAACTATTAAGTTATATATCTATAGGTTATATTTATATAGTACTAAGTAAGTTACCTTTTACTAATATAGGACCTTAAAAGTATATACCTTTCTAGGGTACTTTACTTCTTTTTCTAAGGTACCTTTATAAAACCTTAAATAAATCTATCTATAGTAGGCTAATCTTATAGGTCTCTTTACTACTATATTAAGGGTATAATACTCTATAATACCTTAGAGTATTAGAACTATAGGCTACCCCCTTATAAGTAAAATATATATTTATTATAGTATACTTAATATTCTTTTCTAAGGTAACTTATTTCTTTTTCTAGAGTACTTTGTTTCTTTTTCTAGGGTACCTTTATAAAACCTTAAATAAGTCTATTTATAGTAGGCTAATCTTATTAGTCTTTTTACTATTATATTAGTAGTATAAGGCTTTATAATACCCTAGAGCACTAGAACTATAGGCTACCCCCTTATAAGTAAAATATATACTTTTTATAGTATACTTAATATTCTTTTCTAGAGTACTTTATTTTCTTTTCTAAGGTACCTTATTTCTTTTTCTAGGGTACTTTTATAAAACCTTAAATAAGTCTATCTATAGTAGGCTAATCTTATAGGTCCTTCTACTATTATATTAGGGGTATAATACTCTATAATACCTTAGAGTATTAGAACTATAGGCTACCCTCTTATAGGTAAAATATATATTTATTATAGTATACCTAATATTCTTTTCTAAGGTAACTTGTTTTTTTTTCTAGAGTATATTTTTATAAACCCTTAAATAAATCTATCTATAGTAGGCTAATCTTATAGGTCCTTTTACTACTATATTAGGGGTATAATACTTTATAATACCTTAAAGTATTAGAACTATAGGCTACCCTCTTATAGGTAAATATATATTTATTATAGTATACTTAATATTTCTTTCTAAGGTAACTTATTTTTTTTCTAGGGTACCTTGTTTCCTTTTCTAAGGTATCTTTTTATAAACCCTTAAATAAATCTATCTATAGTAGGCTAATCTTATAGGTCTTTTTACTACTATATTAGAGGTATAATACTTTATAATACCTTAGAGTATTAGAACTATAGGCTGCCCCTTATAGGTAAAATATATATTTATTATAGTATACTTAATATTTCTTTCTAAGGTAACTTGTTTTCTTTTCTAAGGTACCTTGTTTTTTTTTCTAAGGTACCTTTATAAAACCTTAAATAAGTCTATCTATAGTAGGCTAATCTTATAGGTCCTTTTACTATTATATTAAGGGTATAATACTCTATAATACCTTAGAGTATTAGAACTATAGGCTACCCCTTATAAGTAAAATATATATTTATTATAGTATACCTAATATTCTTTTCTAGGGTAACTTGTTTCTTTTCTAGGGTACTTTATTTTTTTTCTAGGGTACCTTTATAAAACCTTAAATAAGTCTATCTATAGTAGGCTAATCTTATAGGTCCTTTTACTATTATATTAGTAGTATAAGGCTTTATAATACCCTAGAGTACTAGAACTATAGGCTACCTTCTTATAAGTAAAATATATACCTTTATAGTATACTTAATATTCTTTTCTAAGGTACCTTATTTCTTTTCTAAGGTACTTTATTTCTTTTTCTAGGGTACTTTTATAAAA
Source organism: Colletotrichum navitas (assembly GCF_030913465.1). Taxonomy (NCBI): domain Eukaryota; kingdom Fungi; phylum Ascomycota; class Sordariomycetes; order Glomerellales; family Glomerellaceae; genus Colletotrichum; species Colletotrichum navitas. The sequence goes on from NW_026850880.1 coordinate 14,971, forward strand.
CCTTAAATAAATTATCTATAGTAGGCTAATCTTATAGGTCTATTTACTATTATATTAAGGGTATAATACTCTATAATACCTTAGAGTATTAGGACTATAGGCTACCCCTTTATAGGTAAAATATATATTTTTTATAGTATACTTAATATTTTTTCTAAGGTACCTTGTTTTCTTTTCTAGGGTACCTTTATAAAACCTTAAATAAATCTATCTATAGTAGGCTAATCCTATAGGACCTTTTACTATTATATTAGTAGTATAAGGCTTCCTAATACCCTAGAGTATTAGAACTATAGGCTACCCTTTATAAGTAAAATATATATCTTTATAGTATACTTAATATTCCTTTCTAGGGTACTTATTTCTTTTCTAGGGTACTTTTTTTTTCTAGGTACCTTTATAAAACCTTAAATAAATCTATCTATAGTAGGCTAATCTTATAGTCTTTTACTATTATATTAGTAGTATAATACTTTATAATACCTTAGAGTATTAGGACTATAGGCTGCCCTCTTATAGTAAAATATATATCTTTATAGTATACCTAATATTTCTTTCTAAGGTACCTTGTTTTTCTTTTCTAGGGTACCTTTATAAAACCTTAAATAAATCTATCTATAGTAGGCTAATCTTATAGTCTTTTACTATTATATTAGTAGTATAAGGCTTTATAATACCTTAGAGTATTAGAACTATAGGCTACCCCTTATAGGTAAAATATATATTTATTATAGTATACTCTAATATTCTTTTCTAGGGTACTTTATTCTTTTCTATACTTATTCTTTCTAGGGTACTTTTATAAAACCTTAAATAAATCTTCTATAGTAGGCTAATCTTATTAGTCTTTTACTATTATATTAGTAGTATAAGCTTTTAATACCTTAGAGTATTAGGACTATAGGCTCCCCTTTATAAGTAAAATATATATCTTTTTATAGTATACCTAATATTGTCTTTTCTAAGGTACTTGTTTCTTTTCTAGGGTAACTTATTTCTTTTATAGGTACCTTTATAAAACCTTAAATAAATTATTATAGTAGTAATCTATTAGTCTTTTTACTATTATATTAGTAGTATAAGGCTTTATAATACCTTAGAGTATTAGGACTATAGGCTGCCCCTTTGTAGGTTAAATATATATTCTCCTAGTATACCTTTTTTCTTTTCTAAGGTACTTTATTTTCTTTTCTAAGGTACCTTGTTTCTTTTTCTAGGGTACTTTATTTCTTTTCTAGGGTAACTTATTTCTTTTTCTAAAGTACTTTTATAAAACCTTAAATAAATCTATCTATAGTAAGTAATCTAGTTAGTCTTTTTACTATTATATTAGTAGTATAAGGCTTTATAATACCTTAGAGTATTAGGACTTAGGCTACCCCTTTATAGGTTAAATATATATTTTCTCTAGTGTACT
>NW_026850881.1:0-16303 GCF_030913465.1 Colletotrichum navitas
GTAGAGGTTAACTTATAGGTGTTAAATTCTATGTCCTGTTTATCTTGTTAGTCTTAATTAGTATTTAATGTCCTAATTAGGATAATTAAGGCTCTACTAGCTAGAAAAACACTTGCAAGAACTACTTAAAGAAAAACCTAAAATCCTGCCCTGTTCTACTATATATAAGAAGTTAGTAGTAATTACTACCCTAGAGGAGATTAATAACTATATAAGGGAAATAACTAAGCTATTTAGTTATAAACTTACTAATAAGTAAGTCCTTAAATAAATCTAAGCCTATAAGGCTAATACTAAAGCTACTACTACTAAAGAAGCTAATAATACTAATAACTAAGTGTATAAACCTTATACCTTTATAAAGTAAAAAGGCTATAGCTTAGAGCTAGCTATCTTTACTTATAAAGAGGCCTTCTATTACCTAAAGGACGCCTTTTATAAAAGTAGTAATAAATAGCTTTATAAGGAGACTATAGCTTAGGTTAAAGCCTTTTATATCTAGTAATAAGGTAGCTCTATAGTATTATAGTAATTATTACTTATATTAGATATATACTTCTATTATAAAATTACTACCCTAATAAATATTATCTTAACTAAGTATAAAAAAAGTAAGCCTTATATAGGTAATATTCTTAGCTATACTATACTTATTAGCTTTACTTTTCTTTATTAACCTAGCTAATCTAATTTAAAGGTTATAGGTATACTTTTTTTAATCTAATGTCTTAATAAGATCTTTATTCTAGAGATTTATTACTTTAACTAGCTAAGAAAGTAGCTATACACTATTACTAAGCTTAAGGAGAATATTACTAAGCTAGCTAATATAGTTAATAGCTATAAAGGTAATATTAATAAATATAATACTAAGGCTAATATAGCTACTAAACTTACTAAGGATATTATAAAAAAGACTAATACCTTTAATATAGATATTAATAATATTATAGAGAACTTTTATAAAAAGGCTAATAAAGTATATAAGTAAAAGAAGTGCCTTAAGAAACTTAAGAAGTAAGTAGACTAGATAAACACTAAAGTTATACTCTTTAATAAAAAGTCTAATAACCTTAATACACTAACTACTTTTAAAGGTAGCCTATTTAAGAAGTTAATAGACAAGGTTAACTAAATAGCTACTAAGCTTAATAGACAGAAGGCTATAGTTAACCTTTAGGTCCTAGCTACTTAGCCTAAGGTTACTACCTTAATAACCTAGGGTAGTTAAGCTAATAAACGCTACTATAACACTAATAATAATAACTTAGCCTAGGCACTACTAAAGGCTAAATAATCTTAATAGAACTTTAAAGATAATAAGTAATAAGGTTATTATATAGGAAGAAAGGTAATTCCTATACTTTATATTTATATATACTACTATTTAGTATATTTTCTTAGTAGAAGAGGACAAAGTCCTTTAGGGGAAGCACTTATTATAGGACAAGTGCCTTATATAGTAGATAAATAGGTAGGACATAGGATTACCTTATTAGTATATATCTAGGCATATGCCTAGAGGTATATATCTTATTACCTATTTCCTCCTATAAGGAAAGGTAACCTTAATAGATAACCTATACTAATACCTAGCTCTTGTCCTATGTTATTTATTTAGCTCCTTGTTATTACTTACCTTATTTTACTGCTTTACTGTTACACTTTACCTTTGCACTATGTCACTTTATATTGCCTATTGTAGCCTTGCTCCTCCTATTAGATCTGCAACAGCTAGTAGGAAGGCTATATTACTAGTACTATATATTAGAACTACACTATATATAACCTTATAAGGCCTATTACTAACTCTTTAATAATATCCTTATATAAATATTATTAGTCTTTAAATATAGGTTCCTTATTATATAAGATAATAAGCTCTTCTTTAATATTTATATCTTAGGGCTTATAGAATAGAAGTTCTTATTTATTTATATTCTTTAGTACTTTATAAAATATAAGGCTAAAGCTATTATTACCTTATATTATAAGGTTATTAAACGCTTATAAAGTAAGTAGTTTATTTAAATTATAGTTAGGTATACTTTTTATTAAAGATAAAGATAATAGTAAGCTATATATTTATTCCTTAATTATTTAGTTCTAGATCTTAGGGGGATTAAAGTTAGTAAGGTTATTATAGCTAATTTCTATAAGTTACTTAGTAGCTTTTTATTCTATTTTACTAAAGAAAATAAACTTATCTAAGGAAAGTTTATTAGTAGGTTTTTTTTATTAGAACTAGTTCTTTATACTTTAATAATATCTTAAGAAGTTAGTATTAGTAACACTAAAGGATAGGTTAATATAGTTAACTATATATATTAGTAGTAATTAATAAATAATAGAGGTAACTATAGTTCTCTATTATACGTAAAGAAAAAAAGGATAATTATTGTGGGTTACTTAGTTAAATAACTAACTTATTGCCTACGAATCCTGAGAGAATCTATAGCTAAATATCTAAGGATTTGCTAGCAATAAGTCATTAGGGTTAACCTAATAACTCTAATATTTATCTGTAATAGTTAATATTATAACACTAGTAACTTTCTATAGTGCTAAAACCCCCTATTATTTATATCTAAAAGAATAGCTAAAAAATATAATAAAAACAAGAAGCTAAAAAGTATTTAATACTTTTTGCTTATATAGTCTATTATATATAAGAGACCTATCTATTTATCTATATCTCTAGCTACCTATTACTAACTAGTTTCTTTAATATATTATTTAGTAATAACTTTATAAATTTATCTACTAGGTTATTACTGCTATAAATCTACTATATCTTAAAAATCTTATAGTGTTTATATAACTAGCAGAGGCTATAATATCTATTATAAGTTACTTCTTCTTTATAGTGCTAAGCTTTATAAGGCACTTATAAAGTAAGTATAAGTTAGTGTAGAGTATTATAGGTATTTATAGTAGTTTAAGGTAGTTAGTAATTATTATAAGAGTAGTACTAATTATATAGGCAACGTTAGCACTAGTGACTATCCTATAGACCTTAGAGGTAAGTATACTATATATAACTCTTTTACACTTTATTAAACTAAAGTAAATAATATTACTAGTTAACTTAAAGCTTTTACTATTAGCAGTAGGTTACTTAATAATTTATTTATTAGTAAAAACTATAATAAAGCTAAGTTAAAAGGTAAGGTTATAGTTATTTATAATTAAGCTATTAATAAATATAAAGAGCTTAGTAGTTATAAGGTTAATTAGTAAGAATTATAGGCTATAGTTAAGGTTATTAGTTTACTATTTAATTTAGTAGTTTAGAGCTTTAATCTTCTTTACTATAGGTAATTAATATTAAGTAGTAACTAAATAGTTAAAGTAAGCTTTAGGTTAGTAAATAGAAGTAATATATACGCTATAGGCGTATTACTAGATATAATTTTACTAAGTAGTAGGTAATTTCTTGTTAATAAGTTAAAGCTTTTTACCTTAGCCTTTCTAGTAAAAGGTAAGCTTACTATTAGTATTAATAGATAATATACTACTATTAAAGGTAATAAAGTTATTAGCTATAAGTAACTACTTTAGTTTTACTATAAAAGTAGCCTTCTTAAGCTTCTTCTCTTTATAAGTAAAGAATTTACTATCTATAAGGCTAATTATATTATTTATTTATATACTAATTAATCTAAAGTTACTATTATTAAGTAATAATATTAATAAGTAAAGGTTAAAGGTTAATAAATCTATCTAAAGATTCTCTCTATAATAGTAGTTATAAGTTACTTACTAGTAGGTTTCTACCTCTATAATACTATATAATAGCTTAGTTACTATTATTATTATATTTACTAGGTAAAGATAGTAAACTTATATAGACAAGTAGACAAAAATAACGTAATTTAATAGTATTACTAATTAAGTATATACCTAGGTAATATTATATAACTAGAGGAGAAATCTATATTAAAGTAGTAAAAGGGCAAAGGTAAAGATTAATTACTAGGCTATTTACTAAATAGTAAGTAACTATATAAGAATTATTTCTTTACTATTATCTATATAGCCTTAGATAATAAGCTATAATTTCTTATAAGGCTACTTATTTTTGCCCTTTACTTTATAGACTATTTATAATTTAAATATATAGGTATTACTATAGGATTTCTTATTATAGGTAATAATATAAAATACACTATAGTTAACAAGGGCTTTTACCTCTGCCTTATTAGATTCTTTAAAAGGTTTACTAGGTGTAGTAATAATTTTTTTCTTATATAGCTTAATAGTAAATATATAGTCTACTTTCTCTTTTATAGTTAAGAATACTATAGTTATAGTAAAGTATATCTTTATAAAGAATATAAGTATTAGGTTCTTTTATAGGTAACTATAGCGTTATTATAGTAGTTTATTATTAATAATAATAGTATTATATACTTTCTCTTTAGTATTAGGTATCTCTATAGGGTCTTTCTATACTTATATAGTGTACATAGGACTATCTTCTGCTTACGTAGAGTAGCTAGTAGGTTTATTTAGCGTAAAGAGGTCTAGTTAACTTTTCTTTATATAGTAGGGTTTTATTACAGTAATCCTAAAGTTATATAGGCTATAGGGTAAATTAATAGTATAAGTAGTACTATTATTAGTAATAAGGTAAAATAGGCCTTACTAGCTATATTTTTTATACTATATATAGACAAAGGATTAAAGGGGCAAGGCAACAGTATTAGTTAAATCTAGGCTATTATATATAGTTAGTACTTTATATAGCTATTATTTTATATAGATCTAGTGCACTATATTTATTACTTTCTTAATAGTTTTAGTACATTATATAGTAGTTATAGTAGGTAGTAACTTATTAGTTATTCAAGGGTATATATTAAATATAAAGAGAGTTAGAATAAGGCTATCTAGGCTAACAGTATTATTAATTATTTTAATAGTAAGTTAAAAGGTAACTTTAGGTTTAGCACTAGTTTCTTTATAAATAATCTTATAGGCGTAGTAAAAGGGGGCATAATAGTACTTAACTTTACTAATACTATAATAGGCTTTAATAAGCACTTTCTTTACTTTAATAAATAACCTATAGGCAGTATATTTAAACTTACTAAAGTAAAAATTTAGGCTAACGTTAGTTATTATCTAATTAGGTAGGCTAAGATATACATTAATTTAGTATATCTATAGTACTTCTTATATATACTCTATAGTAATAGATTATAAGAACCTTACTATATTCAATACTATTACTATATTAATTATATAAAGTACTAGTTTATTACTATTAAGATATATTATATTAATAAAGATCTTATAGTTAAACTTGTTATTATTATATAGTATAAACTTAAAGTAACTAGGAGCCTTTAAGTATAATTAGTAGTAGTAGTAGTACTTATTAATAGCTTTAATTAACAAGAGGAAGGTGTTTTCTTTAGTATATTTAAGTAACTTATAAAGTTACTAAACAGATAGGTAGCTAAATTACTAGTAGATTTAGTATAATTTACTATCTATTAGGTATTACTTAGTAATACTCTTCTCTAGTAGTTATAGAAGTATCTATAGGTAGCTAAATTAGTAAATAATAAGTATAATATTATTACCCTAGATTAGCTAGTTAGCTAAGTTATTAAATTTTATATTATAATAGTCTATATCCTTTAAGTAAAAGAGAAATAAAGTATTAGTAGTAATTATATAAAAAACAAGGTTACTAAGTAGCATAAGTATATTAATTACCCCTAGGGATTTAAAGTAATTACTACTACTAAAGTAAATACTTACTTTACTTACTTAGGTAGTATTTATAAGTATTTTTTTACCTAAGTAGTACTAAAAGGTAAAGTATTACTTATAGCTAGTAGTTAATTTCTTAGCTATACTAGTGTTAAGTATAATACTATAAAAAGTTACTACTAAATAGTGCTTATTAAGTATAAATATCTTATTAGTTTTTATAGTCTTACTAGGTAGTAGCTCCTCTAGTAGGTCTTTATAAGTAAGTGTATAAGTAGTTACTTAGTTATATAACTTAGAAAATATAGTTAGGCTATTAATTAATAGTTATATAAAGAAGGTAGTAGATATAAAAAACACTATATCTATATAGTTATTATTATTACTAAGGGTTATTCTTTACTATTACTTACTTCTTAAAGATAACTTATATTATAACCTTTATAATTAAGAAAAAGTAGTTAAAGATAGCTAGTAAAGCTTATATAAAGTAGGTACTTTTATACTAGTTAAATAAGGATTACTACTCTTCTTTAGTATATTTAGTTAACTAATAACTAGGCTTACTATAGATAAAGTACTTCTTAGTTAATTTATTACTATACTAGTTTTTACTATAGTAGTTACTTTATAAAGAACCTTATATTTACTATAGATTAGTATAATTATTATAGCTACTATTATACTTATAGTTAACCTAAAATTACTTATCCTCTGTAGTAGATTTATCTATAGGGTATTATATAAGTAGCTTATAGTAAAGTAAAGTATTTACTACTTTATTATATAGTTATATATAAAGGCTATAGAATATAGCTAGTAGGTTAAAAAAGCTATAGTATACTTAGGTATACTATAGTAATAAGTAATAAGGTATTTATAATAATCCTTATCCTTAGGTAGACTATTATAAGTAGTTACCTTAACTAGTTTAATAACCTTTTAATAAGTAACTTAAGAATCTTAAGCTTATTCTTACTATAGTTTTTATAAGTAATTAAGTTAAATAATATATAGTAAAGCTTAGTAATATAGACTAAGTGTACTTATTACCTTTAAATTATTCTTTAAGCTTTACTATTAGAGTATTAAAATTACTTGCTTATTAGCAGAGGGTAAAAGTATAATACTCTTATAGTTTACTTTAAAGTATTACTTAAATTACTACTCTATAGTAGTCTTATGTTATACCTACCTAGATATAAAGGTTATAGAATAATAGTAATTTTAAGTTAATAGTCTTATACTAGCTACTAGTGTACTTTATAGCCTAGTTATTAAAGTATATCTTTATAAGGTTACTTATTTACTTTAGTGTTAACCTTAACGTTACTATTAATATTACTATAGTTAATAAGAGCTCCTGTAGTAATATAGTAGTTATTATATATAGGCTATTAATTTTAGCTATTATATAAGGTTTTAGTGTTAATAAAGGCAGTAGTAAGGTAAAAGTTAAGTTATTATAAGAGGTCTAATAATAATTACTAGTAATAGGTATACTTTAGCTAGTTTTTTACTATATAGGATTATATTATAACCTCTAATATTCTTAATAAAGTTAAGGTCTTTAAGGTGTAGTTTAAAGTTATATAATAATCTTTTAATAATAGTAATTATCTTATTAGTCTAGTAGGCGCCTTCCTCTATTAGAAGGTATTAAATATATATTAGGTAATTAATAGGTGTTTACTATAGTTAACCTATATACTATAATTAATAAGGAAGTTATATAGGCTTATTAAGACCTTTTAGTTAATTACCTTAAAGTTATTTATAGACTATTTACTAAAATCCTTATAGGTGTAGTAAAGTAATTTACTACTAATATAGTTATAGTACTTATAACTACTAATATAAAATATAGTAATAGTGTTAAGTATAAAGCTTATTACTTACTTATAAGGTTAGTTAGTAACTTCTTAATATAGTCTTTTCCCTATTACTATAGAAGAATACACTATATAAGGTTAATAAGTACAGTAAATATATTATTAATTACTACTACTTACTACCTTATATTAAGTAGTATATTATACTTACTATAAACTTCTTTTTATTACTTTATAAGTAAAGGTATAGTAACCTATAAGCCTTACTTACTTATAAGCTTATTATATTTACTTATCTTAGCTTAGGTCTTTTGCTTATAGGCGTAGTGTTATTTACTATTGCCCTCTATTAGCCTAATAACCTCTTAAACATAGGCATTTCTTCTAGTAGACTAAAAGGCGTATACATTTATTAGAGGGATTACTACTAGTAGTATAGATAGTTAGAAAAAAATACACTCTTATAGGTAAATAACTTAGGGAAAAATAACAGGCTATTATATTAGCCACTTATTAATACTGTTAGTTAGCAAGAGAAGAAAAAATAATAGGCTATTATATTAGTAACTTATTAACACTTTTAGTTAGCAAAAAGAGTATATATATAAGAAAAAAAAGTTAGTAAGCTAAAGAGCTTATAATAAATAGGATATAGTAAATAATTACTAGTTAGCTATAGGTACATAAAGTAAGGGGTTTTTTATAGTTCAAAGTGCTTCTCTAAAGGTAATAAAGCTTATATAATAGACGTAAATTAATAAGGTTTCTACTAGTTAAGGGGACTAGTTATAGATCTATTAATTAACTTATTATAATAGGTAATTAGCATAAACTATTATAGTAAAGGTATTTATAGAGGCGTTTTTTAGTATTTACTTACTCTAGGCGTATAAATAATTAACTAGTAATAATTACCTCTTCTTATAGACCTTACTAATCTATAGTTTAGACAGTAAAGTTAACCTATATAGTTAATAGTAAAGTTAACTACTAATTAGTGTTAGTAACACTAAGGGATAGGTTAATATAGTTAACTATATATATTAGTAGTAATTAATAAATAATAAAGGTAACTATAGTTCTCTATTATATATAAAAAAAAGAAGGATAATTATTATAGGTTAGTTAGTTAAATAACTAACTTATTACCTATAAATCCTTAGAGAATCTATAGCCAAATATCTAAGGATTCGCCAGCGATAAGTCATTAGGGTTAACCTAATAACTCCAATATTTATCCACAATAGTTAATATTACAACAGTTAGATCTTAAATAATAAGTTATAAAGGTAAAAACTAGGTCTTTTTTTTTTTACTATAATAACTTTAAAAGATTATATACTTAGCTTAGTTATTTTAGTTATAGTTCTTAAAATATTTTATTCTAGCTATAGTTACTTCTAGTAGTCTTCTTAGGCTTAGATTTATATTTAAAGTTATTCTTTAATAAAGTTTAATATATTTAAGATATATAGTTATTTAAGTTTTTCTTATACTATATCTTAGGCTTAGATTAGTTCTAAGATAAGTTACTAGTTATATTATTCTAAAGCCTATTCTTAGGTAATTTATTATTTCTTAGTAATAGTAATAGTTCTAATAAAAGTGTTCTAAAATCCTTTTATTTATATAGTTTTAGTAAGTTCTAGTATATCTTCTAGGTCTAGGGGTTATTATTTTACTACTTTATAGCTTTAAAGGGTTATATAAAGCTAAAGGTATACCTTAGTTAGTAAAAAAAAGTTTCTTTAGTTCTTTTCTTTTACTTTAACTTATTATTAAATTTCTTTTATTATTATTATAGGTTTTATAAGGTTTAGTATAAGCTTTATACTACTTATTTATTATATTTACTTACTACTTAGTAAGGATTTTTACTAATATATATATATAGTAAGTAAGCTAATATAGTAAGTAAGCTACTTTTCTTACTTTCTATCTTTTTTAACTTTATACTAATATTCCTCTATATATAAACATAGATTCTTTCTTAATTAAAAGCTATATTATCTTTACCTTCTAAGCTATTAAAAAAGACCTAAAAATGTCTATACAAAAAGTAGCCTCTACTTATAAGGTCCCTTAAATAACACTTTAACACTAACGCACTAGATATATTATATAACCTAAAAGATATATTAATTTAATAAAGATAACTATTTTAGAAAAGGAAGTAATTCTTAAAAAAGTTATTAACTTAATTAATTAAGGGTTTTCTTTATAATAAGAAGATATATAAGAAATAGCTAATTAACTTTTTAATATATATAATAGAATATATATTAGACCTTAATAAGTAAAGAACTTTATATAGTAATAACCTTAATTAAAATTATAATTTTAACGTTAGATTAACTATTAGAGGGCCTTAGCTAAGGATCCTATAGTTATATAAGGCTAGTTTACACTTATATAAAATATATTCATTAAGTATAAGATATAGGATTATAATATCTATAATTTTAATAAGACTAGGTTCTTAATAAGAATACTATTATATATAAAGGTTATTATAACTTTTAACTAATATAAAAGGCCCTATATAAAGTAGCCTAGTAATTATAAATAGGTTTTTATTATTTAAGGTATATATATAGATAGCTAGGTAATACCTTTATATATTATTAAAAAAAGTAAATATTACCTTTTATTATAGTACCTTAATAGTAGATTTTTAGCTATATAGTATATTTACTTAAGTAAAAATAAATAAACTATAAATAAGATTAGCCTAGATTAGCTAAAGCACTTTAATTAGTATATAAAGTCTTATATAAAAGGTACTTATTACCTTCTAATCCTAGATAGTTATAATAGCTATAAATTAACTAAATTTAATAACTATTATAAAGAAGAAAGAATTATTACTTTATATATACCTCTTTACTTATTATATAAGCTTTAGCCTCTTAATATTAGCTATTTTAGCCCTTTAAAGCACTTATATAGTAAGAAAATTAAGAAAATAATATAGATATAGATTATATATATTACTAAGGATAACTTTTTTTTTATCTTTAAGGTAGTATTCTTTACTTTAATAGGTAAAATAAATATATAAGTAAGTTTCTAATAGGCTAGTCTTATACCTTTTAATCCTAAAGTTATTATTTTTTACCTAGATTTTAAGCTAAAGACACTAACACTAGTTAACTTATATCTAACTAGCTTAGGCCTATAAGACCTAAAAACACTAATAATAGTAATTAAAGGTATATAAATCTTTACTTTATTAAAAAAAAGATTAAAGACTATTAAGGAAGTTTACTAACACTAATATATAAAGTAATTAACTTATAGTTAAAGAGTATTAGTAAGTTAGTATATTAACTTACTATTATTAAGGTAAAGAACTATTAACTTTATATAAAGATAAAGGTACTTAGTAAGCACTAGAGGGCTAAAAAGACCTAACTATATCTTAGAGGCTTACTTAATATAGCTAAAGTAGAGGCACTATAAGGAGAAAAAGAAGTAGTTAAAGCTAGAGATAAAGAAATATCCCAAAAGGGGGGTTATATAGAGAGTAGTAAACTACTTATATAATAATATAGTAACTATAGAAAGACTAGATATAATATATAAACCTATAAGGTAGTTTAAGATAGTAATAAAGAATAAGGTAATATATATTTTTAATTAATTTTATATAATCTAGTTAAATTAACTTATTAAAATAATAAAAAAGTAAAAAAAGTAGCTTACTTACTATATTAGCTTATTTACTATATATATACGTTATTATACTTTATACTTACTATAATAGTTTTATTTTTAGTTTTTATTAATAGTCTTTTAGATTTATATTATTATTTACTACTTTTGTTTTAGTTATAGTAATAATTCTAATACTTCTCTTTAGTAAGGTCTTATTAAGTACTACTTATTAGTAAGTGTTCTCTATTACTACTATCTTTTTTTTAAAGTACTCTTTAATTATATTAAGTTTAAGGATATTAAGTATATCTTATAGTTTCTTAAGAGTTATATCTTATATTACTATAAAGACTATAATAATATCTTAGTTTTTTTTTCTTTATTAAGTTTTTTTCTCTCTATAGATATATTCTTTATCTTTAGCTTCTTAAAATACTATTTTACTTATTCTTTACTACTTTAGTATATAGTATAGTTAATATTATAGTAAGTAGTCTATATAAGTTATTAATAAAGAACTTCTTTAGTAACTATATTAATCTTTTTAGTGTACTTTAGTAAAGTCCTATATTAAAGTTACTTAGGTTACTTATAGTCTTATATATAGTAACTAGCCTTTTTATAGTTAAAGTATTTAATAGTCTTAGGGTTATATAGTAGTTATTAGTCTTACTTATATATTATACTTATATTTATTAGTCTACTATAGTGTCTTTAAGAGGTATTTATCTAGGTGTTATAAAGTCTTAACTACTTATTTAGTACTTTATTTTATTAAATTAGTAGCTTTAGTTCTTAAGTATTCTTTTTACTTATATTTATATTAAGTTATTTAGTTTCTTTTTTTTCTTTTACTTATATAGTTAAGTATTAATTCTTATACTAAGTTTAATATATAATAAAAAGTCTTTTAAGAGGTCTATTATTTTAACTAGTTTACTTTTAATATTTTCCTTAAGTCCTTAGTAAAATATAAAGATTAAGGATTCTTAAGTAATATTAAGTCTAGTAGTAAGTCTTTAAAATTTAGTTATATAGTATAAAGTAGCTATAGTCTACCTTAGGTTAAATAGTTCTTACTTAGCTTATTATTTTTTATAAAGGTCTTAGAATAATAATAATAGTACTTTCTTAAATCTAAAGTGTTTATAAAAGATTTCTTAGGTTTCTATTTTTAAACTTACTTAGTTATTTATTATATAGTTTATTAAGTAATACTTAAACTAGGCTAATACTTTTCTCTTAAGGAATAAAGTAATATAAATAACTTTCTTAGGTTTATTTATAAAACTAATAATATAGAACTAGTAGTATACTTAGACTTAAGTAAAGAATTCTTTTAAGTATCCTAAGGTCCTATTAAATAGTTATAGATTATTAAGTCTAAGCTTATTTTAGCTATTAACTAAGGTCTAGATAATATTAGTAGTACTTTAGAAGGTTTTAATAGTTTTCTTAAGTTCTTAGATTTTTTTTAAAGGTTTCTTAAGGATAAATTTCTCTAAATACTCTAGTTAAACTATATTATTATTAATAATATTAATAAGCTATTAATTATATCTACTGTTTTTTTAATTATCCTTTAAATTATAAAATATTAATTTATAATAAAAATAGCCTTACTATCTTTATTAAATCTTAGATTAAGTAAAATAAAACTATTATTAGTCTTTATAATATCTTTTATTTCTTTATTTAAAGAATACTAGGACTTAGAAGTACTTATTAAAAGTATATTCTTAAAGGTTAATATAGTATTTTTACTATTAAATAAGTATTAAGGTTAACTTACTTAATAAAAGTAATTAAATATTATAGTTAGTAATCTAATAGTAAAGCTTTTTTAAAAAACAAGCTAAGGTTAATATTTAGTTAATAGTAAGGTAGTCTTTACTAGCTTATTAACTACTTAGTAATTAGTTAAGTAGTTAGTAGTTATAAAGATAGCTTATATAGCTTTTTATTAAGGGAATTAATATATAGACACCCTTAAATTAATATATAGGTATACCTCTTATATAGGCACCTCTATATATACCTCTTATTAGTCTAAAAAATTATTATTAGTATAGCTAAATTCTACTAGACCTATATAATATAACTCCTCTTTTTTACTCTTCTTACTACTTAATTAATTTAAACTTAGTTTTATCTCTACTACTTACCTACTACTATAGCTTTATAAGGTGTCTTATTATATAAAACCTAACCTATTTACCCTCCTAGTATAGGCTATATTTTTTAAGACCTATAAGTAACTAATTACTAAGAACTACTACTATTATCTAGTAACCCTTTATTATCTTTCTTTTTAGAGGCTAGCTATCTTAGTGTTAGCTAATCCTATAGAGTTAGAGACCTTTAGGGGTAGTATAACCCTATTACTAAGGTTCTAGCTAATATCTTATATAATATATAACCTCTTTTATACTATAAACTATATTACCTTAGTATAAAGCTAATACTTTACTTTATATACTACTTCTCTATAGAAATAAAAAAGACTTAGTAGACTACTTTCTTATAACTTCCTCTAGAGCCTAGCCTTTTTTTTTTTAAATAAATAGTCTAAGTAACCTCCTTATCTTACTATATAGTAGTTTAATAGTGCCTTTAACTTTATTAAAGAGGCTCTAGGGATAACTTAATAGGCTCTAAGGTCTACTTAAATAGCTCTTAGGACTAATTAATAACTTATAATAGTACTCCTTAAATAATAAGACTTTATCTTTTAATAGCTAGAATAATAAGGCCCTTAAAGTAATCTATTACCTTATTTACCTTAATAATAATCTTTTTTTTAAAGTAAAGTGTCTTTTTAAACTATAGCCTTATACTATACCTAAAGTAACTAATTCTTCTCTTTTACTATACCTAATATACTAAACCTACTAATCCTTAGTAACCTATAATAGTATAAGTCCTAAAACAATAAGTGTAAATAGTAAATAATTATATAAGCTTATAAAAAGAGGTAATAGTTATTATATTATTATTAAGACCCTTAGTATAGTTAGTATAACTATAGCCTTAGCCTTAAGGTATTTATATATTTATCTTATTATAGGCTTACTTAGCTTATAATAGATATAATTAATATAATAAGCCTATAAGTTAGTATCTAGGTATATAATATATATACTATTATTTAAGAGTAGTTCTTAGATTCCTTATTTACTTAATAAGATATCTATAATACTAAAGCTTATATAAACTAAGAGAAGCTAAGTAAGTATTTACTAACTACTACTTTAATTAAGCTATTTAATAAGTAAAATATCCTATATATAGTAAAGTAAGTAGATAATAAGCTAGACTACCTTATTAGCTTTATCTAGACTTTTTTTTATTACCTCTAAATATAGAAGTAATTCCCTAAAGTAATTAGTTTTAATAACACCTATAATACTAATTACTTTAAACTTTTACTTTTTTAGGCTACTAGATAAACCTACCTTAGATCTATCTATAATACTATATTTAGCCTTATTAATAATAAAAGACTAAAAGGTTTCTAGTTTCTTTTAGCTAGTATTTACTAACTTATAGACTAAAACTTAGTCTATTATCTTATAATTATAATTATAGACTATAATAAGTAAATAAAGACTACACTAAATAAGTAGTTCCTAGGCGTTTAGTAATAGCTTTATATTTATTATATTAAGTCTAATATTATACTTAAGGCTAAGTAAAAGTAGTATAAGGACCCTACCTATAGTAATAGTAATAGGTTTAATAATAAGGCCTATTAGTTACTAATATAAGTAATAGCCTAGCTTAGTAATAAGGACTAGGCTTATATTAATATACTAGCTAATAAGGCTTTTCTTCTTTATATATATTATAAGGTCCTTATATATATTATAAGGTCCTTATAATATAAAAGCTTATTATTTTTACTAAGACTAAGTAAGCCTTTAAGAAAGTCTAGATTAAGCTTTATAAAGAGTTTATTAACTAATGCCTTATCCTCTAGTATCTCTATATAATATACTTACCTTTAAGAGTATAGTAGGCTTACTACTTTATCTAAAAATACTAGAACTTTAGTATTTAAGTTACCTTTAGTATAAAGTTAAGTAATAATAATATTAAAGGCTATCTCTTAAATAGTCTTAGTTACTTATATTAACTTATTAATATTATATAAGATATAATTAGTAACTAGTAGTTATACTTTAGGTAAGCTTATACTAAAGATAAAGTCTTTATAGGCTAAAAGTATATAGGTCTTTACCTTAAGCTCTTTAGAGAACTTTAGATAATACTTTTCTTAAAGTGTCTTATATTAATTAAAAAGTAATACTAGCTTATAAAGAAAGTAATACCTTCTAGTAAAAGACTATTCTTAGCCCTTATTAAAGAATATAGTCTAGACTATACTATTTTAACTAAGCTTAGTGTCTTATACTACTATAAGATCTTTATAAAGATACTTAATTTAATAATATTTAGTAAGTAAAAGGTATACCTTTATTAGTGTTTTTAAAAGATATTTTCTTTTAATTTATACTACTAAATCTTTAATCTAAAGATTATAGTATTCTTTTATAGTAGGATTAAGAATATAGTATAGCTTATTTTATTATAGCTAGCCTTACCTTTAGAGAGCTAGTTAGCTAGCTAAACCTATACTAAAAACTATAGCTATAGTATAAGTAGTAAAAGTAAGGCTACTTACCTAGAAGTAAGAATAGGTCTATATAAGAGGTAAGTTAACTAAGTTAAAGCTAGATTTTAACCTTATCTTAGTAATAAATAAGAAGCTAGTCTAGTACTTTTAGTAGAGAAAAGATAATAAGGAGTTATATAAGTAAATAGCCTCTTTAGCTTAGTATTTAAAGAATATAAAGTTAATAAAAATAGTTAATAGTAATAATAAATCCTTATAGCTAAGTTATAAAAGGTAACTAGATAGTAGTTTTTTAAATATATAGTCTTATTTAAAAGTAAAAGTAAAGTACTCTTTATAGCTATAAGAAATAAGTGCTCTAAGGGGTACTCTTTATAGCTATAAGAAATAAGTACTTTAAGGGGTACTCTTTATAGCTATAAGAAATAAACTTTATAAGGGACACTTTTTATAG